>NC_059255.1:1938282-1945782 GCF_017591435.1 Portunus trituberculatus | reverse complement strand
GGGGGTAATATTTGGGGTACACTCCGTTGCCCCGAGTGAGGAAGCCCAACCTACACTCGGACCGTGGACAGGATTCGAACCCGTGCGCTTGGAGACCCCTCGGACCCCAAAGCACGCATCTTTCCACTGCTCTTGGCCGGTTTTCCCTCTTACATAAAAAAAAACAAATATTTTCATGTTAATTTCGTCTCTTTTTCCTTTTTAGTCAGCAAAGCTACAATCACATGAACGAAACACAATGCAAAACAACACACAAAAACAAGAAATAATACACAAAACAATAACAAAACACATAATACATACATACAAACATACATACATACATACATACATACATATTTTATCCCTCCCACCTGCCATCCTCGCCCTTAAGTCCGTCAAATCTCCCTAAATCTTCCTATAGACTCGCCACAACATCGTGATTACTGACATCATTCCAGCCATCCACCACACCATTGTAGATCCATTTTTTCCCCGCTATTTTTAACCTAACTTTAAGCTCCACCTCGTTACTTTTAGTCCTATCGTGGTAAGTAATGGGTTTTGTTGCTATCACGGCTGTTAACTCCCTCAGGACACCGCCGCGCCACCTTCAAAATTCACAGCTAGTCTCTATCTCTTCATGTAGTAAAGTTCAAAAGCGGGTTACAGGGTGTCGGGTGGCAGGGGACTTAAAGGTGACTAAGAAAGGGTCTGGTAGGGTCTTCAAGTGGTACAGGGGACGGTAAGGTGACTAAAAGAGAGTCTGGTGGCAGGGGACGTAACAAGGGTGACTAAGAGGGGAGTTTCTGGTGCCTAAGAGGGTTCTGATAGGGGTCTTCAAGTAATACAGGGGACATAATAAGAATAACGCAAGAATCATTAAACAGTAAATAAACAACAGGTTGAGATACGAAAATTAAAATCCAATGAAGAAGTGACTGGGAGGGGATCTGGTGGAGGTCTTCAAGTGGCACAGAAGACATAATGAGTGACAGAAACACACAAGGATCATTAAACAGAATAAATAAACGACAGGTCGAAACTCCAGAGATGAACCAGTGAAGAAGGCAGTGATGATGAAGGTTAGGAGGAGAAGGAGTGTTGGGAGACAAAGAATAAGATTGAGAGACGTAACAAGGGGGTGACACAAACAAGCTGGGAGTTCAGAAAATGGATAGAAACAGAAGAAAATGATGGCGGAGGTTAGTGGGAGTGTTAGGAGACAAAGAATAAGATGGAGAAACGTAACAGAGAGTGACATGCAGCTGGGAGTTCAAGATACAATGGATAGAAGCAGATGGATAGGGATAACTCGATCGGCTGACCCTGCAATGAAGAAGGTGGAAACTCGATAAATTAAAGACCAAGGCAAAACATATGAAGGAATTGGTTCTGAAATAGAGAAGCGGATGACTGGAATCGACTCACTAATCAGGAAATTAAACCCTTCACTACCATGACGCGTTCCCATATTCATTCATCTTACTATTTAGCGATTTTTTACAGCTTCAGAAACTCATGTGGGGGATTAAAATGGTGAAGACTGTGGCCATTAACCTTCTGACCTCCATAGACCCTTCCTAATGTCAATAAAATGGTCTAATCACACCTCATATTCATTCTGGTGACTATTTAGCGATTTTATACAGCTTCAGAAACTCATGTGGGGGATTAAAATGGTGAAGACTGTGGCCATTAACCTTCTCACCTCCATAGACCCTTCCTAATGTCAATAAAATGGTCTAATCGTACCAAATCTCAAGGTAAAAATATGTCCCAGTAATGAAGGAGCTGTGAGAGACCGGAGAAGTGTATGGGTGAGGGTGACAGGTGGAAATAAGCAGGTGTGTGTTGGAAGGGACGTGTACACCTGATGACTTCCTGCACCAAGTCAATATACTCAATTCTATACTTGCTACTGTTCCTTTCAGCGCTTTCTTTCCCTATATACACTTTCCCTCCCTCTCTTCTACTTGGCAAGGGGGAGAATTAACATAATTAGTGCGTTATCAGATAGAGAGGAGCGATTAAGAAGATTTATAAGTGTGTCTTCCCGGTGATAAATTTCAGATGAGGATAAAGACACGATCACCCGCCGTTTTCTCTGACGTAGTGGTCACTGGGAGAAAACGGGATGGGGAGGGAAAGTCAAGAAATGAGGAGGGTAAAGAGGAAAACTTGTGTAAAATTCGAGACTGGGAAAGAAAAGGTGAAGAAAAAAAAAGTAAATAAACTAGAATATTAAAACAGGAAGAAAGCGAAAAAAAAAATGAAGGAAATAGAAAATGGGAATCCTTAAAAATAAAGAGAGAGAGAGAGAGAGAGAGAGAGAGAGAGAGAGAGAGAGAGAGAGAAATGACAAAAGAAAGACAGATAATTCGTAAAAAAATATTGAAATCTGGAAAAAGAAAGATGATAAATGAGAATATAATGACAATGATGATGATGACGAGAGAGAGAGAGAGAGAGAGAGAGAGAGAGAGAGAGAGAGAGATTAAAATAAGACATGCAAAAAGATGATAATGAGAATAACAACAACAACAACAACAACAACAACAATAAAGAGGAAGAGGAGGAGGAAGAGGAGAGGGAAGAGGAAAAGGAAGAAGAGGAAGAGCAAGAGGACGTGAAAGAAATTAGGCAATGATGTGGAAAAAGAGAAGAAAAACAAGAAAATAAAAAAAGAACAGCAAAATAAAAGAAAATGAGGAAAAAGAACATATGAAAAAGAGAAAAGAGAAAAAAATAAACAAGGAAAAATGAAAAGAAAAATAAAATGAATGGAAAAAAGGAAAACAAGGAAAAAGATGAAAAGAAAATAGATAAAGAAGAAAAAGAAAAGAAAGGAAAATTGTAAAGAAAATAAGGAAAATGAAGAAAAATAAAGAAAAATATAATGAAGGAAAAGAAAAGGGAAATATAAAAAAGAAGAAGAAAAAGGAAATGAAAAGAAAAATAAAGAAAAATATAATAATGAAGGAAAAGAAAAAGAGGAAAAGAAGAAAATATATAGATAGGAAGAAAAAAAAAGAAATTTAAGAAAATCTATAAGAAGAAAAGAAGAAAACGAAGAAAAATGTAAAAGAAAAAGAAAAAAGAGGAAAAAGAAAAAGGAAAATAATATAAAAACAAAGAAAAGAGGAAAGGAAGAAAATATGAATAGAAAAAAATATAAAATCAAGAAAAGAGAAGAGAAAAGGAGGAAAAATATATCAAAAGAAAAAAAAAGGAAAAAACAGGAAAAAGAAGAAAGAAAACAGGAAACGAGAAAAAAATTAAAAAAAAAACAAGGAAAGGAAAAAAAGAAAAAAAGAAGTAGAAATTGTCCACTAACCTACCAGAGAGAGAGAGAGAGAGAGAGAGAGAGAGGGAGAGGGAAGGAATTGGTGGGTTTAGGTCTTGAAAAAGGAAGACTTGGATTCCTCCCAGATCGACACATTTTTTCACTCTCTCTCTCTCTCTCTCTCTCTCTCTCTCTCTCTCTCTTTCTCTTTATTTCCTATTTTTCTCTTTTCCTCTTTTTCTTTGTTTTTCCTCCTTTCTGTTGTTTCTCTTTTCTTTTATTTCTTCTTTTATCTTTTTTGTCTTTTTCTTCATTTTTTCTCTCTCTTTTTCGTGTTTTATATTTTCCTTTTAATTTCTCTTCTCTTATTTTTCTCTTTTTTAGTTTTTCCCTTATTTTCATTTTCTTCAGTTTTTCTTTCTTATTTCTCTTTCTCTTTTCTCTTCCTTCCTCCTGTTTTCTTTTCCTATTTTCTCTTTCTTTCTTTTTTCTTTTTTTCTTTTACGCTTTTCTTTTTTCTATTTTCCTGTTTTTTTCTTTTCTTATTTCTCTCTTTTTTTCGTTTTTTTTATTATTTTTTCTTTTCTTTCTCCTTTCTCATTTTCGTTCTCTTTTCTCTTCCTTCTTTCTGTTTTTCTCTTTCTATATTCTTTTATTTGATTTTTTTCTCTTCTTTTTCTCTTTTTTTTTTTTCTCTTTCTCTTTTTCCCTGTTTTCTCTTTTCTTATTTTCTCTTCTATTTTGTTTTTTTTGTTTATTTTATTCTCTCTTTCTCTTTTCTCTTCCATCCTTCTGTTTTTTTTTTCTCTTCCTATTTTCTCTTTTTTCTTTCTCTTTTCCGTTTCCTGTTTTTTCCGTTTTATTTTTCTCTTATTTTCTCTTTTCTTTTTATTTTCGTTTATCTATATTCTCTTTTCTTTTTTCCTGTATTTTTTTTCCTTTCTCGTTTCTCTTCTTTTTTCTCTTTTTCTCTTTCTCTTTTCTGTTTCCTTATTTTTCTTTCGATTTTCTTTTTTTTCTTTTTCATTAGATTATTTTTTTACATTTTCTCATTTTCTTTTTCTTTTTCTTTTCATTTTCTTTTCATTTTTTTGTGAATTTAATCCTTTTTATTTTTATTTTCTTTTTTACAATTTTTATTTATTTTTTTATTAGTTCCTTTTATTTTTTTTTCGATTTTCTCTCATTCCTCTTTTATTGTATATTTTTCCTCTTCCCTTTTATTATCATTCTCTCTAATTGTTCTGTTTTCTCTTACTGTTTTTTCTTTCTTTTATTTTTCTTTCATTATTCTGGTCTTGTCGTGTTTTTGTCTCTCTCTCTCTCTCTCTCTCTCTCTCTCTCTCTCTCTCTCTCTCTCTCTCTCTCTCTCTCTCTCTCTTCCTTTTATTTTTTTCTTTCTTTTCATATTTTTTTTTCTTTTTCCTTTCTTTATTTTCTCTCCCTCTTTTGTTTTCCTCTTTTTCTTCAGTCTGTTTCTCTCTTTTTTATTTATTCTTTTCTTTTCTCTCTTATTTCATTTTCTTTTCTTTTTTCTCTAATTTTTCTTTTTTTTCTTATTTTTTCTCTAACTTTTTTTTTTGTGTATTTTTTCAACTTTTCTTTTCATTCTCTTTTCTTCTTCTTGTGTTTTTCTTCTTTTCTTCTTTTCCTTATTCTATTTTATTTTTTTTCTATTTTTTGTCTATCATTTCATTTATTCATATTTTCTTTATTATTCTTTATCTTCCTTTTTTTTCTATCTCTTTTTTTTGCAACTTAAATAAATTTTCTTCTTTTTTTCAATTATTTTCCTTTTCTATTTTCTTTCTTGCTATTTTCCTCTTTTCCTTCAAGTTTTCACCATTTTCCTTATTCTCTCTCTCTCTCTCTCTCTCTCTCTCTCTCTCTTTTATATATTTGCAGTGGAGGAAGGAAAGGAAGAAAGGATGAAAGCAAGGAATGAATGAAGGAGATAAAGAGAGAGAGAGAGAGAGAGAGAGAGAGAGAGAGAGAGAGAGAGAGAGAGAGAGAGAGAGAGAGATGGACTGTAATCAGATGAAGGAGAGGGGAAGAGAGGAAGGAAAAATGAAGGAAACAAATGAATAAGAATGAAGGGAGATGGAAGAAGATTAGAAGAGGAGACTGATAACAGAGAGAGAGAGAGAGAGAGAGAGAGAGAGAGTGTAGATATAAAGTTTGATGGCTCTCTCTCTCTCTCTCTCTCTCTCTCTCTCTCTCTCTCTCTCTCTCTCCTTCAGGCAAGATAAAGATTCTCGCCCATTGAAGGAAGATTAAAGCTCTTATTGACAACCTCCTCCTCCTCCTCCTCCTCCTCCTCCTCCTCCTCCTCCTCCTCCTCCTCCTCCTCCTCCTCCTCCTCCTCCTTTTCCTGTAATTAATGAAGGCAGGTGATCAAGGTAATGTCTTATGACTTCCCCCTTTCCTACCATTACTACAATTTGTCCATCTGTGTGTGTGTGTGTGTGTGTGTGTGTGTGTGTGTGTGTGTGTGTGTGTGTGTGTGTGTGTGTCTATCCCACCGCTGCCACCAATTCACTGTAGTGGGATTATTTTATTGTATTTATTTATTTACTTGTATTCTGTGTGTGTGTGTGTGTGTGTGTGTGTGTGTGTGTGTGTGTGTGTGTGTGTGTGTGTGTGTGTGTGTGTGTGTGTGTGTGTGTGTAGTGTGTGTATTCTGTGTGTGTGTGTGTGTGTGTGTGTGTGTGTGTGTGTGTGTGTGTAATTAGTATCAAGCATAGAAAATGGGACTTGTGCTCATATTACAGACAAACAAAGGACTACGAGGAGGGAAGGATGATGTTGATATGTTGTTGTTGTTGTTGTTGTTGTTGTTGTTGTTGTTGTTGTTTTGGCGGCGGTGGTGGTGACGGCGTTGGTGGTGGTGGTGGTGGTGATGGTAGTGGTGGTGGTAGTGGTAGCAGTAAAACAAGAAGATGAGGTTGAAATAAATAAAGAGAAGATGAAGGAGGAGGAAGAAGAAGAGGAGGAGGAGGAGGAGGAGGAGGAATGAAAGAAGGAGATGGAAAAGATGGATAAGAGAATAAATCATAGTAGTAGTAATTGTGTTAAGAGAAATAAGAAAATAAAGAGATGATTGAGGAAGAGGAAGAGGAGGAGGAAGGGGAGAAGGAGCTGGAAATAAAAGACCATAAATAATAATAGTAATTAGGTTAGGTTAAGTTAGGCAAGGTTAAATAAGGTTACACTAGGTTAGGTTAGGTAAGGTTAGGTTAAGTTTGGCTAGGTTAAATAAAGTTAGGTTAGGTTAGGTTAAGTTAGGCAAGGTTAAATATGGTTACACTAGGTTAGGTTAGGTTAGGTTAGGTTAAGTTTGGCAAGGTTAGATAAAGTTAGGTTAGGTTAGGTTAAGTTAAATAAGGTTACACTGGGTTAGGTTAGGTTAGGTTAGGTTAAGTTTGGCAAGGTTAGATAAAGTTAGGTTAGGTTAGGTTAAGTTAAATAAGGTTACACTGGGTTAGGTTAGGTTAGGTTAGGTGTTAGGTTAGATTAAGTTAAATAAGGTTACACTGGGTTAGGTTAGGTTAAGTTAGGTTAAGTTTGGCAAGGTTAAATAAAGTTAGGTTAGATTAGGTTAAGTTAAATAAGGTTACACTGGGTTAGGTTAGGTTAGGTTAGGTTAAGTTTGGCAAGGTTAAATAAAGTTAGGTTAGGTTAGGTTAAGTTGAATAAGGTTACACTAGGTTAGGTTAGGTTAGGTTTGTTTAAGTTTGGCAAGGTTAAATAAAGTTAGGTTAGATTAGGTTAAGTTAAATAAGGTTGCACTGGGTTAGGTTAGGTTAGGTTAGTTAAGTTTGGCAAGGTTAAATAAAGTTAGGTTAAATTAGGTTAAGTTAAATAAGGTTACACTGGGTTAGGTTAGAACGGAAGACCACTCTACAATGAGGGAAGTTGCAAGTGGCTGTCAGACCTTTACGTGGCAGTCCCTGTATGAGCAAAGCTACTTAATTCCATCTATCATCCCCATCCATACATCTATCTAATCTTTTATAGCTCCCTGTTGACTGACCACTAACAATATGACCACTCAGTCCGTTCCATTCATCAACCACTCTTTCAGAAAACCAGTTCCTTCCCATTTCGTTCCTAAACCTGAATTTCTCAATCTTAAACCCATTATTTCTGGTTCTATCTCCGCTACTGATCCTGAGAACTTTGCTCATGTCCCCTTATTAATTTATTATTTTTCATTTATACCATGTGGGCTTATG
>NC_059255.1:1928282-1933282 GCF_017591435.1 Portunus trituberculatus | reverse complement strand
CCTCCTCCTCCTCCTCCTTTTTTATTCTCTCAACTAGGTTTTTTTTATTAATTCACACCATTCTATTGACTCTCTCTCTCTCTCTCTCTCTCTCTCTCTCTCTCTCTCTCTCTCTCTCTCTCTCTCTCTCTCTCTCTCTCTCTCTCGATAGCATTGCCTACAAGCAACTTTGTCGATGACTGAAGTTAATCTGTGTTTGAGACGAGAAGTCAGGAAGATTGATTGGAAGAGGAGGAGGAGGAGGAGGAGGAGGAGGAGGAGGAGGAGGAGGAGGAGAAATGAGGAAGTTTGATTGAAGAACGACATGAAATAAAGAGAAAGGAGATTAATACGAAAGGGAGAAGGAGGAGGAAGAGGAGATGAAGATGGAAGAGGAGGAGGGGGAAGAGGAGGAAGAGGAGATTTCAATGAAGAACGAGTTAAAACAAAGTAAAGGAGGAGGAGGAGGAGGAGGCGGAGGAGGGAAAAGAGGAGGAGAGGCAGAACCAGGAGGAGGAGGAGGAGGAGGAGGAGGAGGAGGAGGAGGGATAGATTGATGGAAGACGAGGAGGAGGAGGAGTAAAGTGAATCGGATATTTAAATGAAGAAAAAGAAGAAGACAAAGAGGAGGAGGAGGAAGAAGAGAAGGAGGAGGAGGAGGAGGAGGAGGAGGAGGAGGATGTATAATGGAAGAAAGAGGAGGAGGAAGAGAAGTGATTACGCAACAAAAATCTAAATAGAACTCTCTCTCTCTCTCTCTCTCTCTCTCTCTCTCTCTCTCTCTCTCTCTCTCTCTCTCTCTCTCTCTCTCTCTCTCTCTCTCCATTATGAGATTCCACAAATACAAACACACAAGATCTCTTTGAAATTTCTTATAAATCAAAGTTGGAAGAGGAGGAGGAGGAGGAGGAGGAGGAGGAGGAGGAGGAGGAGGAGGAGGAGGAGGAGGAGGAGGAGGAGGAGGAGGAGGAGGACATGCATAACTAAAGAAAGAAGGAAGAGGAAAGAAGGATTATATCGTGATGAAGGAGGAGGAGGAGGAGGAGGAGGAGGAGGAGGAGGAGGAGGAGGAGGAGGAGGAGGAGGAAGAATCACATAAAAGTGCACCCAGAGGACTCATTAAAGAGAGAGAGAGAGAGAGAGAGAGAGAGAGAGAGAGAGAGAGAGAGAGAGAGAGAGAGAGAGAGAGAGAGAACCAACCAAACACAAACGAATAATAATAATAATAATAATAATAATAATAATAATAATAATAATAATAATAAATAGTTGAAATCAAAATAAATAATAGAAAATTGTATAGTTTCCCTTTAAAATGAATAAAAAATCAAAGAAAACGAAGAAAAACATTGAAAGAAAACTGAATGGACTTAAAAATGTAAATAAAATTCTTCACCTCTCGTTGACACCCAGGAAGAGAGAGAGAGAGAGAGAGAGAGAGAGAGAGAGAGAGAGAGAGCGTGAGGCAAAGGAGAAAATTTGAAAAGAAAACGAAGAATTGCACTCTTCACAGAAAACGAGAGGTGGCGAAGGAGGTGAAGGAGAGGGAGGAGGAGGAGGAGGAGGAGGAGGAGGAATAGGAGGAGGAGGAGGAGGAGGAGGAGGAGGAGGAGGAGGAGGAGGAGATGAGGAGGTAAAGAAAATGGGATTGTGAAAGAAAATGTAATGCATTTTTCTTTTATTTGTTCAATTATTTTTTTTTTTTTTTTTTTACTTATTTGTTTTTCTACTACTACTACTACTACTACTACTACTACTACTACTACTACTACCACCACCACCACCACCACCACCACCACCACCACCACCACCACCACCACCACCACTACTACTACTACTACTACTACTACTACTAATAATAATAATAATAATAATAATTCTACTACTACTACTACTCACTACCACCACCACCACTGCACTACCACCACCACTACACTACTACTACTACTACTACTACTACTACTGCTACTGCTGCTGCTGCTGCTGCTACTGCTACTACTACTGCCACCACCACTACCACCACCACTACTGTTACTACTACCACTACTACTCCACTACTACTACTACTCTACTACACTACTACTACTATTATTTCCACTACTACTACTACTACTACTACTACTACTACTACTACTACTACTACTAACATTTCTCCTCATTTTCATTCACAGAAAAGGAACAACTGATCCCTGCTTCCCATTTTCTTTACGTGCCCAGGATACAAAAGAAGGGTGAGTAAAGATTATTCTCTCTCTCTCTCTCTCTCTCTCTCTCTCTCTCTCTCTCTCTCTCTCTCTCTCTCTCTCTCTCTCCAGATTAATATAAGCAAGATAAAGAGGAAATGAAAAATAATATATCAAATAAGAATTAAACTAAATTATTGGCTATTTTTAAGTGAAGGAAACTGTTTTTTTAGCTTCACCACTCCTCAAAGGCTCTAGTTGAAGTGACGCGGTGTTTTAAGGGTGGTTTTTAATGGTTTCCTGAACAGATTAACAAGATCTCCTTTATTTTTCATTAAGATCGGTGAATGACAGAATTTTAAGGGTGTTTTTAAGGTTTTTAAGGTTTTTAAGGCTCTAGTTGAAGTGACGCGGTGTTTTGAGAGTGTTTTTTTAATGGTTTCCTGGACAGATTAACAAGATTTCCTTTATTTTTCATTAATAACGGTGAATAACAGGATTTTAAGGGTGTTTTTAAGGTTTTTAAGGTTTTTAAGGCTCTAGTTGAAGTGACGCGGGTTTTTAAAGAGTGTTTTTTATGGTTCCTTTAACAGATTAACAAGATCTCCTTTATTTTTCATTAGGAACGGTGAATGACAGGATTTTAAGGGTGTTTTTAAGGTTTTTAAGGTTTTTAAGGCTCTAGTTGAAGTGACGCGGTGTTTTAAAGGTGTTTTTTTAATGGTTTCCTTGACCAGATTAACAAGATTTCACTTATTTTTCATTAGGAACGATGAATAACAGGATTTTAAGGGTGTTTTAAGGTTTTTAAGGTTTTTAAGGCTCTATTTGAAGTGACGCGGGTTTTTAAGAGTGTTTTTTTTTTTTTTTTTGGTTTCCTTGGCTTTAACAGATTAACAAGATTTTTTTATGTTTTTAAGGTTCTTTGAACGGTGAATAACAGGATTTTACAGGGTGTTTTTGAAGGTATTTTTTAGGTTTTTTAAGGCTCTAATTGAAGTGACGCGGGTTTTTAAGAGTGTTTTTATGGTTCCTTTGCCAGATTAACAAGATCTCATTTATTTTTCATTAGGTACGCTAAGTGACAGGATTTTAAGGGTGTTTTTAAGGCTCTAGTGACACATTAACAAGATTTCTGCATTGATATCAGGAAAAGCAGTAAGTGATTCTAGTTTTTAATGATGTTTTTACAATTTTAATAAGATTTTCAGATAGTTAAGAGGAGAAACAATAGGTGAAGCGGGATTTTAAGGGTGCTTTTTTTTTTTTGGCTCTAGTGACAGATTAACGTCATTTCTACACTTTTAGCCGGAAAAAACAATAAGTGACATGTTTTTAAGGGTGTGTTCATGGTTCAAGTGGCAAATCATCGAGGTTTCTTCTTTATTAACAGGAAAAACAATATGTGATACAATTTTTAAGTGTGTTTTTTATTGTTTAAAGTGACAAATTATCGAGATTTCTTAATTATCAACGGGAAAAATAATAAGTGACGTGTTTTTAAGGGTGTTTTCATGGTTCAAGTGGCAAATTATCGAGGTTTCTTCTTTATTAATAGGAGAAACAATAAGTGACGCTGTTTTTAAGGGTGTTTGTATTAGTTCAAGTGACGGATTATCAAAGTTTCTTCATTATTTACAGGAGAAACAATAAATGACGTAGTTTTTAATGGTGTTTTTATGGTTTAAGTGTCAAATTATCGGTTTCTTCATTAATAGGAGAAACAATAAGTGACGCAGTTTTTAAGGGTGTTTTTATGGTTCAAGTGACAGATTATCAAAGTTTCTTCATTATTAACAGGAGAAACATTAAATGACGTGTTTTTGATGGTGTTTTTATGGTTCAAGTGACGGATTATCGAGATTTCTTCATTATTAACAAGAGAAACAATAAGTGACGCAGTTTTTAATGGTGTTTTTATGGTTCAAGTGTCAAATTATTGAGGTTTCTTCATTAATAGGAGAAACAATAAGTGACGTGTTTTTTATGGTGTTTTTATGGTTCCAATGACAAACATTTCTGCATTAGCAACAGGAAAAATAATAAAATAATTAGCAGTTCTAGTTTTAATGATATTTTTACGATTTTAACAATATTTCCACAATGCGAAAAACAATCAGGGTGTTTTATGTTTTTTTTTTTGTTTTATTTGTGACAGATTAACATTTTCACGCTACTGACAGAAGAAACAATAAGTGATTCTAGTTTTTAATGTGTTTTTTTTTACGATTACAACAAGATTTCTACATAATACGAAAAACAATCAGTAACACGGGATTTTAATGGTGTTTTAATGGTTCTAGTGACATTTTTTTTTTTTTTATGGGTTAATGGGGATACTTCTTGGGGTACCTACATGTTAACATTTCCACAATATAAAGAAAAGAAACTAAGTGACGTGGATTTTTATGGTTCCAGTGACAAATTAACAAGGTTTCTACATTATTAACAAGAGAAACGATGATTAATTGTACTTTTTCGGGATGTTTTTACGATTTTAACAAGATTTCCACAAACTTAACAGGAGAAACAATAAAAGACTTGGGTTTTTAAGAGTGTTTTTATGATTGTAGTGACAGATTAACAAGATTTCATTTATTTACACCAAAAAACAGTGATACGGGTCAATAAGGGAGTTTTTACTGGTCTAGTAACGGATTGACAAGATTTTTGCATTATTAATAGGAGAAACAAGAAATGACGCGGGTTTTTAAGGGTGTTTTCACGGTTCTTGTGAAAGTATAACAAGATTTCCATATAATTAATAGGAGAAGCAATAAGTGACGCAGGTTTTTAAGTGTTTTTGTGGTTCTAATGACAGATTAACTTCAATTCTAC
>NC_059255.1:1898282-1910782 GCF_017591435.1 Portunus trituberculatus | reverse complement strand
CTTCTTCTTCTTCTTCTTCTTCTTCTTCTTCACCATCATCATCATCTCCATCATCATCATCATCAACATCATCATCATCATCATCATCATCATCTTATTAAAGTTCATTAAACAGAGCAAGAGAAACCTAGAAATGTATATTGCAAGCGTCACAAAATCCAATTCCAAATAGTTTCATAGTTATGATCGGAATAAAAATTCATTGTATCTAACACTAGCCACATCTACTTTGATAACGGTACACTTGCCACCGGAGAAATTCAGATCGCACACACACTAAATGATTATTTTGCTTCAATTTTTACAGAGGAAAACATTCACATAACCCCTGAACCACATCTATGTTCCAAAAAACAGAATCCCTTTATAAGTCTTTTTGAAAATCGCAAAGTAACTGATGAAATGAATACTGACAAAATCCCCTTCCCAAACTGAATTGCACCACGCGTCTTGAAAGAAACTAAATTTAAGATTTGTAAATATCTTTCATTGTTTTCAGCAAATCACTAAACTGTGGTAAGGTTCCCGGAGATTGGAAGTTTTCTAACGTTACCCGCATGCACACGAAAGGCGACAAATCACTTCCAAGTAAATACAGATCCATCAGCCTCACATCTGTTGTATGTAAATTAATAGAAACTGTAATTTGCAATAACTTGTGAACTTTCTAGAAGCAAACAATTAAATCAGTGACTCACAGCACGGCTTCTGAAACATTCTTGTCTGACTAATCTGTTTGTTCCCTTTAATGATGTTTTCACCATGTACGACGAAACAAAGGCAATAGATGTAGTGCATCTAGAATTTCAAAAAGCCTTTGACAAAGTTCCCCATAAGCGGCTACTAGGTAAATTGAAGTAACTTGGTATAGATGGAAAACTTTTCAAATGGCTGGAAGAGTGGCTCTCTGAGAGAAAGAAGCGTTGTTTTAAATGGTAAATTTTCAAACTGGCAAGAAGCTTTAAGCGATGTACCACAAAGATTTGTGCTCGGCCCTGTTCTTTTCCTTATTTACGTTGATGATATCGATGAGCGCCTCACTTGTAAAGTATCTAAGTGCGTTGATGATACTGAAATAATTAATAAAGTAGTCATGACAGGACAAGAGACAATAACAATCTGATCTCGACCGCTTAACCACTTGGTCAGATAAGTGGCAGAAGAGACTGAATGTAGATAAATATAAAGTGTTGTACTTTAGTGGTAATAATACTGAATACTCAATGAACAATTCTGAGTTTCTCAAGGTTAATGAAGAAATTTTATCATTGACAGTACCAACACCACTAGATATAATGGACACAAGAGTTTCAGATCAGACGAGGCTAAGCATTATTACTTTAATAAAATTGTAAATGGCTGGAATTCTCTCCTAACACCTACTGTTCATAGTAATACAATAGACACTTTTAAAAACGATTGAATAATCACCTCACATCAACCCCTCAAATGATGTATTTTGCGCCTATATAAAATTCCTTTTTAGTTACTGTTTTTCTTTCAATCTTTCCTATCACATCTTTGACTTCCTCTCTCCCTGTGCTCTCTTGCTTTCCTTTCCTTGAACCCTAGTGTCCTTCAGTCTCTAGCTCGAAGAATCTGTAGTGGAAAATAGGCACACAGACAGCCTCGGTAGGCCCAATAGGGATGTTGCTGTCTGTTCTTTCCTTTGTCTTCCTTTGTATTCCTTTATATTATGGAAGAGCAGAGAGAGAGAGAGAGAGAGAGAGAGAGAGAGAGAGAGAGAGAGAGAGGAGGAGTCAACTGGAGATGGGTTTTATGCTCTCTCTCTCTCTCTCTCTCTCTCTCTCTCTCTCTCTCTCTCTCTCTCTCTCTCTCTCTCTCTCTCTCTCTCTCTCTCTTTCTCTCTCTCCTGCCAAACCCCATCTACACTTCACATACATAAAGGCTTCGCTCTGTTAATGGGGACTGAAGTGTGTGTGTGTGTGTGTGTGTGTGTGTGTGTGTGTGTGTGTGTGTGTGTGAGTTTAAGAGTGTGTGCGTGCGTGTACCTCATATTTCCCATCAATGTTATGTTTTATGTGTGTGTGTGTGTGTGTGTGTGTGTGTGTGTGTGTGTGTGTGTGTGTGTGTGTGTGTGTGTGTGTGTGTGTGTGTGAGCTTTTTTTTTTGTTTACTTTTTCTTTTTATAATCAACACACTTTATTTCTTCCTTCTTAATGTCCTTTATCAGCTCTCTCTCTCTCTCTCTCTCTCTCTCTCTCTCTCTCTCTCTCTCTCTCTCTCTGTCTCTGTCTCGTAACTTTTTCTTCCAAATGTGTCTATTTTTGTTCTTTTATTTCACTTGCGTTCTTTCTTTCTTTCTTTCTTTCTTTCTTTTATGGTCGTTTCCTCCATTTTGTTCCCTCCATATCTCTCTCTCTCTTTTTCTCTCTTTATTCCTCTCTTTCTCTCAATTCCTCTTTCCTCTCTCCTTCTCTTTCTTTTAGTTTTCTTCTTTTAATCAATGTTTTCAGCTTTCTCTCTCTCTCTCTCTCTCTCTCTCTCTCTCTCTCTCTCTCTCTCTCTCTCTCTCTCTCTCTCTCTCTCTCTCTCTCTCTCTCTCTCTCTCTCTCTCTCCAAGTGTGATAATACATAAGGTACGTTTAATCGGAGAAAATTTTTACCTTAAGGGTGATGTTCTCTCTCTCTCTCTCTCTCTCTCTCTCTCTCTCTCTCTCTCTCTCTCTCTCTCTCTCTCTCTCTCTCTCTCTCTCTCTCTCTCCCTCCCTCCATACTACTTTTTTTCTCTCCAGGTGACCGTCTCCTATCTTTTATCTCTCTCTCTCTCTCTCTCTCTCTCTCTCTCTCTCTCTCTCTCTCTCTCTCTCTCTCTCTCTCTCTCTCTCTCTCTCTCTCTCTCTCTCTCTCTCCATCTTCCTTACGTCTCTTTCTTCTTATCTTCATTTTTCTCTCATGTCACTCCTCCATTTTCTCTTCCTTTCTCCTCCTCCTCCTCCTCCTCCTCCTCCTCCTCCTCCTCCTCCTCCTCCTCCTCCTCCTCCTCCTCCTCTTCCTTTCTCTCTCTATCTCCATTTATTTTTCCTTCTGTCTCTTTTCCTTTCCATTTTCATCTTTCATTTATATGTCTGTATGTGCGTATGTCTGTCTCTTCCTCTTCTTCTTCTTCTTCTTCTTCTTCTTCTTCTTCTTCTTCTTCTTCTTCTTCTTCTTCTTCTTTTCTTTCTTCTTTTGTTCTTCTACTTATCCTTCTTTTCTTCTTTTCTTCTTTTCTTCATCTTTTCTTCTTTTCCTTCTTCTTCTTCTTCTTCTTCTTCTTCTTCTTCTTCTTCTTCTTCTTCTTCTTCTTCTTCTTCTTCTTCTTTTTCTTCTTCTTTTTCTTCTTCTATTCCCTTTTCTTTTCCTAATCCTCCTCCCTTCTCCTAATCCTTCTCTCTTTTCCTCCTATGCCGCCATTTCCTCCTCTTCCTCTTCCTCCTCCTCCTCTTCCTCCTCCTCCTCCTCCTCCTCCTCCTCCACTTCCTTCTCCCTTTCCTCCTCCTCCTCCTCTTCCTATTCTTCATGTTCTTATTCTTTTCTTCCTCTTTCCTTCCTTCTCATCCTTCTCTTGCTCCTCCTCTTCCTCTTTCTCTTCCTCCTCTTTATTGTGGTGGTGGTGATAGTGGTGGTAGTGGTGGTAGTTGTGGTGATGGTGGTGGTACCTGCTTTTTGGCGGGAAAATATGTAAACAATTACTGTGTTGCCAATTCTCATTATGGGGGAAAGTGTGAAAAATTGACCTTCTAATGTGGTCACGCGGAAAACAGGGAAAATATTTGGTGCTCAGCGGGGAAACTTTTTTTTTTTAATGTTGTTTAAGTTAGGTTAGGTTTGGTTAAGTTAGGTTTGGTTAAGTTAGGTTTGGTTTAGGTTAGGTTTGGTTAGGTTAGGTTAGGTTAGGTTAGGTTAGGTTAAGTTAAGTTAGGTTAAGTTTGGTTAGGTTAGGTTAGGTTAGGTTAGGTTAAGTTTGGTTAGGTTAGGTTTGGTTAAGTTTGGGTAGGTTAAGTTAGGTTAGGTTAAGTTAGGTTAAGGTTAAGTTATGTTAAGGCTAAGTTAGGTTAGGTTAGGTTAGGTTAGGTTTGGTTAAGACAGACAGACAGACAGAGAGAGTGACAAACAGATAGACAGACAGACAAAATAGTCAGACCGACAGACAGACAGGCAGACAGACAGACAGAGATGGGGAGACAAAAGAGACAGAGAGACAAACTGAGACAGACAAACAGATAGACAGACAGACAGACAGACAAAGAGAGACAAACACACAGACAGACAAAGATACAGACATACAGACAGAGAGAGAGAGAGAGAGAGAGAAAAGACAAACAGACACACAGACAGACAGACAGACAGACAGGTATAGAGAGTGGCAAAGACAGAGCGCTAGTTTTGATATTAGTAGAAAGATATTTGTTGTAATGAAGAGAAGTTGAAATTATATAAGTCAAAATGAGACAAAGGAAGAAATAGAGAGAGAAAACACAAAAAGCCGTTTATTTAAGAGGAAATTAAAAAAATGAAATAAAACGAAAGAGCAATAAGAAATATACAGAGAGAGAGAGAGAGAGAGAGAGAGAGCTATTGTTATTTTATTTCATTAGTTTATTCAATTATTGCGTGTTTATTTGCTCTCTCTCTCTCTCTCTCTCTCTCTCTCTCTCTCTCTCTCTCTCTCTCTCTCTCTCTCTCTCTCTCTCTCTCTCTCTCTCTCTCTTTCAAATGGCTGCACTTGCAATAATAACAAGAATACCTAAAAATTTTCAGTTTTGCAAATTATATGTAACTCTACGGTCTCTTCATTTCACGTTTCACTACCACCACTACCACCACCACCACCACTACTACTACTACTACTACTACTACAACTACTACTACTACTACTACTACTACTACTACTACTACTACTACTACTACTACCACTACTACTACTGCCACTGCCACTACCACTGCTACCACCACCACCACCACCACTACTAATAATACCACTACTACGACCACTACTTCTATTACTACTACCACTACCACCACCACCACCACCACCACCACCACTACTACCAATACCACTACTACTACTACCACGACCATTAATGATAATAATAATAATATACTGTTACTAATACTACTATTAACGATAATAATAATAATAATAATAATAATAATAATAATAATAATAATAATAATAGTAAATAAATAAATATATAAAGAGGTGAAGTGATATTTCTTGTTATCTCTTTACATTTTTTTTATTTTCACTTTTTCACTACAAGTAAAATGAAAATGTTTGAATCTTTCCCCACCAAACAAAAAAAAATAATTAAAAAAATGAAAATAAAAATAATTTGCTGACAGGAAAATATTTTGACTATCGCAAAAACTTTTCTTTGTTTTTTCTTGATTTTTCTGCATTTTTGTGATTTTTTGGGTTTTCATTTTTACGAACAAAGAAACTCATTTTGATAGTCGTTAGAGAGAGAGAGAGAGAGAGAGAGAGAGAGAGAGAGAGAGAGAGAGAGAGAGAGAGAGAGAGAGAGACAGAGAGACAGAGAGAGAGAGAGAGACAGACAGAGTGAGAGAGACAGACAGACAGACAGACAGACAGACAGACAGACAGACAGAGAAAGAGAGAGAGAGAGAGAGAGAGAGGGGGGGGAGGGGAGAATAATGCGTTGTTTTCATAATATTTTAGTGAAGTAATTGTTGCTTTTGTCATTTTTCTTTGTTCGTTTCTTTTTTAATGCAACTCATTAATATTTTTCATTGTGGCTTTTTTTTCACGTGTTTTGTAAAGGTTTTTATTTATTTTATTCTTTATATTTTTTTTTGGTCGAAATTTTAACCAACCCAAAACAACAACAACAACAACAACAACATGACCACCACCACCACCACCAACAGTAACAACAACAATATCAAGAACAACAACTACTACTACTACTACTACTACTACTACTACTACTACTACTACTACTACTACATCCACTACTCCTACTACTACTTCTATTACTACTACTATAACTAATTTTACAACAACAACAACACCAACTACTACTACTACTACTACTACTACTACTACTACTACTACTACTACTACTACTACCACCTCTACTATTATTAATTCTACTACAACAACTACTCCTACTACTACCACTACTACTATTACTACTACTACTACTACTAATAATAATAATAATAGTAATAATGAATAAAGTGAAGAAAATTGAGAAAAAATAAGAGAAGATGATGAAAGAAGAATAATGGATAAAGAAGAAGAAGATATAGAATAGTAATAAAAGAAGAGAAAGATTAATTGGATAAAAGATAAAAGAAAGAAAAGAAAGAGAAGAACAAAAGAACAAAAGAACAAAAGAAGAGGAGAGGATAGTTGAAAAGAAGTAATAAAGAGAGAGAGAGAGAGAGAGAGAGAGAGAGAGATTAATAGTCCAATAGAAAGAAGATTACGATAAGAGAAGGAGAAAGAAAGAAGGAAGGAAGGAAGGAAGGAAGGAAGGAAGGAAGGAAGAAAGAAAGAAAGAAAGAAGGAAGGAAAGAAAGAAAGAAAGAAAGAAGGAAGGAAGGAAGGAAGGAAAGAAGAATATAAAGAAAAAAAGGAATAAGTGACCAGAGGAAGAAATATGATAAGAATAAACACACACACACACACACACACACACACACACACACACACACACACACACACACACACACACCGTCCATCTTTGTAAGGGAAAATATGTATGTTATTTGTTTTCGTCTTGCTCTCTCTCTCTCTCTCTCTCTCTCTCTCTCTCTCTCTCTCTCTCTCTCTCTCTCTCTCTCTCTCTCTCTCTCTCTCTCACCAGTACGGAGAAACAAATTTACTTCAACTTTTTGTAAACTTCAATAAATCTTTCCTCCTTTTCTCTTTCCCTCCTTTCTTCTCTATCTCTCTCTCTCTCTTTTCTTCCTTCTCTCTTTTCTTTCTTTTCCTTTGTTTTTCTCTTCTTTATTCTCTTTTCTTCTTTCTTTTCATTCATTTTCTTACTTTCTTTTTTTTCTTGTTTTTTTTTTCTTTTACGTTTTTCTTCATTTTTTTTTTATTTCCTTATTTTTTCGTTGTTTCTTTTCCTCCTCTTTCCTCTTTTCCTTCATTTTCCTTCATATTTTTCCTCCTTCCTTCTCTCTCACTTTTCTTTTCCTATTTTCTTTCCTTCCTTCCTTCCTTCTTCCTTCCTTCCTTTAGTCTTTCCTCTCTCTCTCTCTCTCTCTCTCTCTCTCTCTCTCTCTCTCTCTCTCTCTCTCTCTCTCTCTCTCTCTCTCTCTCTCTCTCTCTCTCTCTCTCTGTCTGCATCCCTTCAAGTTTCCTCTCACTTACTATATTATCTCTCTCTCTCTCTCTCTCTCTCTCTCTCTCTCTCTCTCTCTCTCTCTCTCTCTCTCTCTCTCTCTCTCTCTCTCTCTCTCTCTCTCATGACAGTGACACATTAGTTTTTTTTTTTTCAATTTAATTTCTCAAGTTTCAATATTGTCCTTGCGAATAGAAAACGGAGGAGACAAAGAAAACGGGTACAAAAAATCATAGTTGACCCTCGTATGCGTAAAAAACGGGATTCTCTCTCTCTCTCTCTCTCTCTCTCTCTCTCTCTCTCTCTCTCTCTCTCTCTCTCTCTCTCTCTCTCTCTCTCTCTCTCAACGTAGATCAAAATAGTTGTAGTAGTTATTATTATTATTATTATTATTATTATTATTATTATTATTATTATTATTATTATTGTTGTTGTTGTTGTTGTTCTTGTTTAAGCCGTAGAAGGAGGAAGAAGAGGAGGAGGAGGAGGAGGAGGAGTGGGTGGAGGCTGTGGTGGAGGATGAGGAGGAGGAGGAGGAGGAGGAGGAGGAGGAGGAGGAGGAGGGGTGAGGCTGCGGTGGAGGAGGAGGAGGAGGAAGAGGAGGAGGAGGTGATGTGGTGATGGTGGTGGTGGTGGTGATGGTGGTAAGGAAATATAATCAGACAGAGAGAAAGAGAGAGAGCGAGAGAGAGAGAGAGAGAGAGAGAGAGAGAGAGAGAGAGAGAGATAGGAAATAAGTTGAATCAGAACAAAATTAGATACCGTAATCATATCAGGGCTCCGTCACACACACACACACACACACACACACACACACACACACACACACACACACACACACACACACACACACACACACCGTGATTGGATATTGCCTCACGCAACACTTCACCTCACAATGTTAGCATCGGTGCTCAGGGAATATTAACATTTTCTCCTCACCAATTCACATCACCTTCACGATTCTTACTCGGCCTAACTACAACGCAACTTCAATATTTCCTCCCTCTAAGTTATTTTTCCTAACTACGATCTAACTTCTTATTTTTTTCTCTAAATGTGTCTTCCTAACTTCATTTTTCTCTATCTTTATCTCATCTAAGCTATTCTAACTACGATTTAACTTCAATATTCTCTCACTCTATATAAGTTATTTTTCCTAACTACGATCTAACTTCTTATTTTTTTCCCTAACTGTGTCTTCCTAACTTCATTTTTCTCTAACTTTATCTCATCTAAGCTATTCTAACTACGATTCAACTTCAATATTTCCTCCCTTTAAGTTATTTTTCCTAACTACGATCTAACTTTTTATTTTTTTCCCTAACTGTGTCTTCCTAACTTAATTTTTCTCTATCTTTATCTCATCTAAGCTATTCTAACTACGATTCAACTTCAATATTCCCTCACTCACTCTAAGTTATTTTCCTTAATAACGACCTAACTTCACTTTTCCTAACTGTATATGATGTTAATTATTCTAACTTCATTTTTATCTATCTGTTGTAATTTATTCTATCTATCTACTACATAACTTCAATATTTTTCCTAACTGTATATGCTCTAAACTATTTTTTTCCTAACAACGACCTAACTTCACTTTTCCCTAACTGTATATGATCTAAAACTATTCTAACTTCATTCTTCTAACTGTATCTCACCTGAACTGTTTTCTCTAACTACTACATCAGCAATTTTGATTTTTCTTCTAATTCTTATTACTATTTTAACTATTTATTCATTTATTTGTTAATTTTGCTTCCTTATCTGGTCTAAGCTATTCTATCTACTACCAGGCTTATTTATTTTCCTAACTACATGTCCTAATTTCTTCTTCCTAACCTCTACTTAACTTATTCCTAACTTTATATTATTTAAGCTAATCTGTCTAACTATTTTTCTCTAATTTATCTAATCTCAGCTATTCTGCCTAACTTCTACTGAGCTTAACTTCTTTCTATCTCTATCTAATCTAAGCTTTACTACCTAACAACGATTTAACTTATATATATTCTGCCTAACTTCATTTTTTATTCACTTTTGTCTAACTCTTTCTCTTCTAAACTATTCTGGCTTCTGACTAATTAACTTCTTCTTTTCTCTAATTGTATATAATCTAAACTATTCTGTCTAACTTCACTTTATCTAACTCTATCTCACCTAAACTTTAACTTACTTTCACTTTTTCCTAACTCTATCTCTCCTAAACTATTCTACCTAACTACTGTGTGTTTCTTTTTCCCTTTACTGTAGTTAGTCTAAACTATTCTTCTACTATCCAACTTCATTTTACCTAAACTCTTTTATTTTTATCCTAACCTATCCTGACATTTTTTTTTCTTAATCTATCCTAATCTAGTTTTTTTTACGTATCTTTAAGTAATCTATTTTTACATAATCTTAACCTCTTCAGTACTAAGACACATTTTTACCTTAAGTTTTGTGTACGATTAGATCATTTTATTGACATTAGGAAGGGTCTATGGAGGTGAGAAGATTAATGGCCACAGTCTTCACTATTTTAATCCCCTACATATGATTTTGAAGTTGTATAATATCGTAAATAGTAACCAGAATGAATATGAAGTGTGATTAGACCATTTTATTGACATTAGGAAGGGTCTATGGAGGTGAGAAGATTAATGGCCACAGTCTTCACTATTTTAATCCCCTACATATGATTTTGAAGCTGTATAATATCGTAAATAGTAATAGTAGTAATATGAAGTGTGATTAGACCATTTTATTGACATTAGGAAGGGTCTATGGAGGTGAGAAGATTAATGGCCACAGTCTTCACTATTTTAATCCCTGATTTTGAAGCTGTATAATATCGTAAATAGTAATAGTATAATATGAAGTGTGATTAGACCATTTTATTGACATTAGGAAGGGTCTATGGAGGTGAGAAGATTAATGGCCACAGTCTTCACTATTTTAATCCCCTGAAGATGTGTAAGATCACCAAATAGTAAGCTGAATGAATATGGAAACACGTCATGATACTGAACCTAACCTAACCTAAGCTAACTTTACCTTGTTCTAACTTTACGTAATATAACCTAACCCACTGTGTCTCTAACCTAATCTAACTTAATCTATTCTGAGTGACGTAATGAAACCTAACCTAACATTACTTAACATCTAACACCAAAGGAGGAAAAGAAGGGAATTTGTTACGGAAAAGAAGATGTTTTATTATTATTATTATTGTTATTATTATTTATGTCATTTTTTGTTGCATGTTCTTGAAATTTATAATGAAGAGAATAATGTCATTGTAAGGAGTATACTTGTGCTTGTTTTTCTTTAATGTATGTTGAAACTTAATAATGAGGAATATGATTAAGAAGTTAGTGAAATTATTAAGAGTTGCAATAGAAGTTGTGTTGCATTTTCTTAAGTTTGTTTTCTTGCAAGTTGAAGAAGAAAGAAAAGTTTGTTAGAAGTGAAGAATCTGAGGAAACTACGAAAGATTTTCCATTTTTTAGTTCATTTGGCCAAAACTTAACTCCTTCAATACTGAGACGCATTTCTACCATGATTGTTTTTGTACTATTAGACGATTTTATTGACATTAGGAAGGGTTTATGGAGGTCAGAAGATTAATGGCCAGAATCTTTACTTTGTTGATCCCCCACATAAGTTTCTGAACCTGTATACGATCACTAAATAGTAAGCGGAATTAATATGGAAATGCGCCATGGCACTGAAAGAGTTAAAAGAATGAAATATGAGAACAGCAAGTCCGTGTTCTAAAGCGCTTTGATCTCTTAAAATCACTGCTTTTTAGGGGCTCTGGTTGAAGATACTCGTGTTTTTAAGGGTATGTATATAGTTCTAGTGATGGATTGCCAAGATTTCTAGTTTATCATAAGGAGAAACTGTCTTGAAAACTCAGCTAGTCGTCTCTGTGGTACTGGCAAATAGTCGCGGTGAGAGTGCAAACCATTTCTGAATAGGGATCTAAAAATGAAAATTGAAATAAAAAAGAAAAAAAATACAAACTTTTTTTATGTAAGAGGGAAAAGCTGGCCAAGTACAACATTAAACGCAAAAAAGCTCTACTTGGTTGCCAGTTCCCTTGCAGATCAGTGAGAGTTAGCCAAAGAAAAATCTCCCTCTTATATGAAAGCAAATTATAGAAAATTGGAAATACATAAGCAGGGAGAGATATCCAGAGTGTACCAGAGATTTGTTATAATTATGCAGAAAGTTGAAGATAATGAAATGTAAAGATAATGAAGATAAATAAGAAAATAGTATATTGATAAGAAATAGGAAAACATGAAAAAAATAACAAAATACTAGAAATTATTTTTGTTATAGTTTAGCATTTAGAAAAAAAAACTGCAAATGTTGAAATATAAAATGGTGAAAAAATGTTGTGTGTGTGTGTGTGGGTGTGTGTGTGTGTGTGTGTGTGTGTGTGTGTGTGTGTGTGTGTGTGTGTGTCTGTGTATGAAGTGAAAATAAGAAAATATGCAACAATAACAAATAGAGAAACCGTTTTTTTTTTTTTTTAAGTTATGCATTTAAAACGTAAAAACTAAAAATAATACAATTCGAAAATAATAAAAATAAATAAGTAAATATAAAGAAAATAAATGAAAATAATACATTAAGAATTACACGAAAATAACAAAAAAATAATGTGATGTGAAAATAATGGAAAGAAGTGACTAAATAGAAAAAAAGAAAAGAAAAGGTAAATATTAACCTCTTCAGTACTGGAACGCATTTTTACCTTGAGTTTAGAGTGTGATTAGACCATTTTCTTGACATTAGTAAGAGTCTGTACAGGTTAGAAGATTAATGGCCACAGTCTTCACTATTTTAATCCCCCACATAAGTTTCTGAATCTGTATAAAATCACTAAAATGTAATAGGTGTGATTAGACCATTTTATTGACATTAGGAAGGGTCTATGAAGGTCAGAAGATTAATGGCCACAGTCTTTACTATTTTAATCCCCACATAAATTTCTGAAGGTGTATAAAATCTCTAAATAGTCACCAAAATTAATATGAAGTGTGATTAGACCATTTTATTGACATTAGGAAGGGTCTATGGAGGTCAGAAGATTAATGGCCACAGTCTTCACTATTTTAATCCCCACATAAATTTCAGAAGGTGTATAAAATCGCTAAATAGTCACCAGAATGAATACGAAAACGT
>NC_059255.1:1885782-1888282 GCF_017591435.1 Portunus trituberculatus | reverse complement strand
AAGCGCACGGGTTCGAATCCTGTCCACGGTCCGAGTGTAGGTTGGGCTTCCTCACTCGGGGCAATGGTTTCCTAGCGGGTGGGCTTTGAGGTAGGAGGTACCACAGAAAGTATCCCTTTAGCACAGAAATTCCCGTGAAAAGCCCACTTGGTGTAATGAAAAATATTTACCTCTTAAAAGAAATGAAGTGGTAGGGAGATGGAAATACAGAAGCAGGCAGGAAGTCTCACTCACTCACTCACTCACTCACTCACTCACAGTCTTACCTTTCGTGATTTGAGTGTAGTTGTTCATATTCACATCTTACTTATTCATTCCCTTGTCATAGCCTTCCCTTTCGTCACTGTCACAGTGTTTCGTGATGTGTGTGTAGTTGTTGATCGCTCTCTCAGCGTTCTTCCTGGCAATGAAGAACCACTCTGATGTGTTGGACAGGTACTTGTACTCCACGGCCAGGTCCTTCACTAGTATGTTCCCCTCCGGCAGGCGGTAGGCGAAGGGGCAGTACAAGAGATAGTCCTCGTACTCAAACTTGTCATAGCAGTTCCCGGCGGCGAATATGTCCTCGTCCAGCTCCACCATCGTCAGAACCTCGGCGTGCAGGAGGTACTCAGAGGCAAGGACTTGTGACGGGGAGTACTTCCACAGCCGCGTGTACAGGTTGGCGCGGTTCACGGCGATCTCCCCCTCCAGCCTGAAGCGTTCTTGGGCGTAGCGATCCACCACGCCCTCGCCCAGGTGGAAGTCCGTGCCTTTAGTACAGTTTTCTCCCAGTAAGTGTTGGGACTCCACGATGCGCAGGAACTTTGTCACCACATCCACGTCCGCCTCCTCTTGTCCCCCCCACGCGTCCTGCTCCCCCGCGCCGCCCTCCCCGCCCTCCTCCGTGCCCGCCAGACCCGTGGGCACCAAGTCACCCATGGCGCGGAACTTATTCTCCAGGTTAGGGGCGCCGGAGGACCACGGCAGGCTGCTCGACGTGGCCTCAATAATCTCAGACTCTTCATGTAGCTGCTCCTCCCCTCCATCCTCTTCCTCCCCCTCCTCCTCTCCCCACTCCTCCTCCTCCTGATGGCGCAGTGCGGAGTGCTGCCACGTTATCTGCAGCGCCTCCCCTCCCGCCGCCGCCGCCGCCGCCTCGTCAGGTTGGATCCTTGGCCTGGTCTTTGGTGCCTTCCTGGTGCGGATGAAGTGTCTGCGTCCGTTGCGGTGCCTGATGGCGGCGTGGTGCAGCCGCCGCGCCAGCACCGCTACCGCCGCGCCCGTGGGGTCTGGCAGCATGGCGTGTGGGTCCCCGCTGTCCACCCCCTGCAGCACCTCCTCCTCCAGTGTCTCATAATCAGGGACAACACGCCGCCCCTGCCACCGCCCACGGCCTCTGCCAAGACCCCACTCCTCCGCCTCCCTCGGGGGTGTTTTAGAGGGAGCGCCGCCCCCCGCACCATGACTCCCTTGGGTATACCTGTCTTGCCGGGGAATCGTCAGTACCTTAAGGGCGTGGCTGTCGGGGTCCAGAGGCGTGATGGGCGGGTTCTGGCGGAGGGACGGGGGCGTGCTATGGGCGTGTGACTCTAATAGGCGAGTATCGTTTCCCGCCCACCCTGCTTCCGCCCGCCACCCGCCCACGCTGCTCGCATCCACAGCCCACGCCGCCACCACCACCGCCACCGCCACCGCCACGCCGCGCCCGCCCATTACCACCTGAAGAGGCTGCGGGCGTGAGTGTGGGCGTGTGTCTTATGCATGATGATGGGTGGGGAAGGAGGTGGGTGGGTACGCTCTCTCTCTCTCTCTCTCTCTCTCTCTCTCTCTCTCTCTCTCTCTCTCTCTCTCTCTCTCTCTCTCTCTCTCTCTCTCTCTCTCTATCTTTTTATTGTTTATTGTTTGGCTTCATAAAAATGTGTGTGTGTGTGTGTGTGTGTGTGTGTGTGTGTGTGTGTGTGTGTGTGTGTGTTTTGATTTTGCTTTGATCTTGTTGTTTTTTATCTAATTTTTCTTTATTATTTCTCTGTTTCTTTGTTTATTCATGTTTCTTGTTCTTTTCCTTCTTTTCCTTTCTTCTTCTTCTACTTCTTCTTCTTCTTCTTTTCTTCTTCTTCTTCTTCTTCTTCTTCTTCTTCTTCTTCTTCTTCTTCTTCTTCTTCTTCTTTTCTTTTCTTCTTCTTCTTCTTCTTCTTCTTCTTCTTCTTCTTCTTCTTCTTTACTCGATTTCTTTATTTTTCTTCATTTTTTCTTCTTTACTTGATTTCTCTCTCTCTCTCTCTCTCTCTCTCTCTCTCTCTCTCTCTCTCTCTCTCTCTCTCTCTCTCTCTCTCTCACTCCATTTTGTCAATTTTCTTCTTCGTTTTCGAAAAAATATAACCTGATTTTTATTTTCTATTATTTTTTTTCTCTTTTCTTTGTTTTGTGAAAAGTTTAAGGGAAAATATTTAGACACGTGGTTTTGATGTCCACTTTTCCTACTCTTTTCCTCTTTTTCCTCTTAAGTAACTTTTCCCCC
>NC_059255.1:1810782-1835782 GCF_017591435.1 Portunus trituberculatus | reverse complement strand
ATTATTATTATTATTATTATTATTATGTATTGTGTTGTTGTTATATTATTATATTATTATTATTATTATTATTATTATTATGGTTATTATTATTATTATTTTATTTATTATTATTATTGCTGTTATTGTTATTATTTGTTATTGTTTTGTGTTATTATTATTATTATATTGTTATTGTTATTATTATTATTATTAATATTATTATTATCTTTATTATTATTATTATTATTATTATTATTATTATTATTATTATTATTATTATTATTATTATTATTATTATTATTATTATTATTATTATTATTATTATTATTATTATTATTATTATTATTATTATTATTATTATTATTATTATTATTATTATTATTATTATTATTATTATTATTATTTTGGTGTTACGTTGTCATTTTGTTGAACGGAGTCTGGTAATTATATGTGTATGGTAATATATTTGGTGGTACGTCATGTGGTTGCTTGCATTCATGTACCAAGTAAAGGTCGTCCTTATATACGGGTAGCTGGGAAAAAGGGGTAATATTGTACGTACTACGTATGAGATTTACGGATAAATAAAGCACCGTGTTCAGATGTTGTAATACGTTATGAAGATATAGTGGATGATGTTTGAAGTGAAATCCGTTTTGATGCGATAATATGTACGAGATTAATGTAATTCTTAAGGATGTTTGTAAGAGAAATTGTAATAATTGCAGTGGAGAAGGCAACAGAAAGAGTTGTGATTGTTACACCTTATGTATAGATATTATTTTTGTAAATTAAAGATAGAAAAAACCTTTGACTATTTCTAGCCAGTAGCTAGACAATTTGTGCAACGTCGTGCAACAGCTCGGATCACGACACATATATATATATATATATATGTAAGAGGGAAAGACTGGCCAAGAGGAACATAAAACGAAAAAAAATGCTTACTCAGTTGCCAGTCCCCTTGCAGGTCAGAGAGAGCAAGTCAAAGAAAAAAAGATGAATATCTTAAAACCTCTCTCTTCAATGAAGTCAAGTCATAGGAAGGTGGAGAGTTCCAGAGTTTTACCGGAGAAAGATATGAAGGATTGAGAACACTGGTTAACTCTTGTAATAGAGACTTGACTGGAGTAGTGGTGAGAGGAAGGAAGTCTTGTGCAGCGAGGCCGCAGGAGGAAAGAAGGCTTTTTTTTTTTTTAATGTTATGGCCTATCACGCCTGTAGGTATACTTGAAGAGTATAGGAAGCGCTGTTCAGCTTCCACCCATTAGCGACACAGATTGTATTAGCGCGGTTACGAATAGGTCACACGTATCTTACACAAAGATATCTGTTGACCAGGGACCCTCAACCCTACTGTGATGACTGCCTGGTGCCGCTTACCGTGCGGCACCTGCTGGTCGAGTGCCCTAGTTTGATTGACTTACGACACCGCTACCTCCACCGGTGTCGCGGTAGAGATATCGGTGTCTATTATCTCTCTAGGGTCCTCGGACCAGCATGTCTGGCCCCTGCCATGATGTTTTTAACTGTTTGTGAGAAGCTGTGGCCTCCTCCCCAATTTGTGAATTTTATTTTATTATGTGTATTTTAATGTTTTATTTCGTTTTATTGTATTTTTAGTATTTTTAGTTTCTTTTGATTTCATTGTTTTTAATTGTTTTTAGTTATTTTTTTATAAACTATATGGTTTTTAATTAACATATTGTAGCGACGCCATATGACCTTCGCTGTTGCTGCGCCTAAGCTTAAATCCATCCATCCATCCATCCATTAGCGGCGCAGGCAATTTTATTTATGGTGGTACCCATATTAGGGCCCATATCACCACGCAAGCGCATCTTTGGTGTACTGTGTGGTAAGATCAGTGGAGCAGTTGGCATGAAAATAGCAGGAGAAGATAGCTTAAGACGCAACATTCCGGCGGTGACAAAGAGGCTGAAGACAGTCAGAGGAGAAAAGTTGATAAGACGAAAAGCTTTTGATTCCACACTATCTAATAAAACTGTATGAGTGGAACTCCCCAAACATGCGAAGAGTACTCCATACAAGGATGAATAAGGCCTTTATATAGAGTTAGCAGTTGGGGGGTGAGAAAACTGGCGGAGACGCCTCAAAACGCCTAACTTCATAGAAGCTGGTCTAGCAAGAGATGAGATGTGAAGTTTCCAGTTAAGATTATGAGTAAAAGACAGACCGAGGATATTCATTGTGGAAGAGGGAGACAGTTGAGTGTCACTGAAGAAGAGGGGATAGTTGTCTGGAAGGTTGTGTCGAGTTGATAGATGGAGGAATTGAGTTTTGAGGCATTGAAAACTACTAAGTTTTCTCAGCCCCAATCAGAAATTTTAGAAAGATCAGAAGTCAGGCGCTCTGTGGCGTCCCTGCGTGATCTGTTGACTTCCTGAAGGGTTGGTCATCTCTGGAAAGACGTGGAAAGATGTAGGGGTAGAAGTGGATAGAGCAAGAAGTTTGGTTAAGAAGATCATTAGTGAATAATTGGAAGAGAGTGGGTGACAGAACAGAACCCTGAGGAACACCACTGTTAAAAGATTTCGGAGAACAGTGGCCGTCTACCACAGCAGCAATAGAACGGTCGGAAAGGAAACTTGAGATAAAGTTGCAGAGAGAATTTAAGGATAGAGACCATAGGAGGGCAGTTTGGAGATCAAAGCTTTGTGCCAGACTCTATCAAAAGTTTTTGATATGTCTAACGCGACAGCAAAAGTTTCACCGAAATATCTAAAAGAGGATGACCAAGACTCTGTAAGGAAAGCCAGAAGATCACCAATAGAGCGGTGACAGAAGCCATATACTGGTGATTAGATAGAAGATTGTGAAGCGACAGATGTTTAAGAATCTTCCTACCAAGGATAGATTCAAAGACTCTAGACAAGCAAGATATTAGATCAATAGGATCTATGTTCGAGAGATTAGGACGGTCATTCCTTTTTACTAGAAACAGGCTGAATGTAGGCAAACTTCCAGCAAGAAGGAAAGGTAGAAGTCGATAGACAGAGTTGGAAGAGTTTTGTCAAGCAAGGTGCAAACACGGCAGCACAGTTTTTTGAGAAAAAGTGAGGAATGTACGCCTCCATGCCAGACACTATCACTTCTGTTATGCGTTCAGCACACAGAGATGGGTCTTTGTCACGGAAACAGTAATAATTCCAAAGGCTCTTGTTGAAGCGGCGTGAGGTATTAAGCTGCTTTCACACGAACAATTTTCGCCGGTCCGGCACATGAAGCGCGGCAGCCTGATGGCACATCTACGTTAACAGTGTGGTGTCTGGCGCAGGCTATTCCTCTACATCCGCTCCAGTATTCATAGCTTTCAAGCTGCTGTGGTGTCTTGCCGTAAGATTTTGCGTTAGAAACCTTAAAATTGTGTATGAAACGGTAATTAAAGTATAAGAAAACCACCGCGCTCCCTTCCTACCTTCCTGATACAACTTGCTCATCATTTCACCGCTGGCATCTTCCATTACGCTCAAATGGGGCCTTCCAAGCTGTACATGCAAGAAAAGAGCATAATTATGACTTTGGTTGGTGAAGCATTAAGCAACCGAGAAATTGGAAGAAAATTAAGATCAGAGGCTGCTGTTCGTGGCATCAAGAAAGCTGCCGCCGTGCTGGGGACAGGCGCCGCACCGGAGAGGAAGAAAGGGACAGGGAGGAAGAGGAAGACACAACCAAGGACTGACAAGCTGCTGGAGCGTGAAGTGAAAAAAGACCCTTTCATCACTGCCAAGGAACTGAAGGAAGCACAGCACGATGTGTTGAGAGAGGTGTCACATATATAACACTTGAAAAGGGAATTCATTTCACATTATCACATTAAAACACACACACACACACACACACACACACACACACACACACACACACACACACACACACACACACACACACACACACACACATATCGCATGCAAAAAAAAAGAAACGTAATATTCTCAGTTTATGACTTAAGACTTGAAAATCATACAAATTACATAAGACGCAAAAAAAACGTAAGATTTGATAGATATGCTTAGTACCCTTCCTCTCCCTCCTCCATATCTCCCTTGCCCGTCCCTCCTTCCCGCCCCCTTCCTTCTCGTTCTTCCCTTGAGTTGGTAAGGCTGCTTCATCAAATAGAAAGCCATAGGAGTACATACACACATACATACTTCTTATATACTTAAGAAAAAACAAGTAATAAATCAAGAAAGGGAGAATGTCAAAAGGTGAGATAAACGGGGAATAATTTGGAGGACGAAGGAATGACGCAGGATAAGAGAATAAAGACGAATGAATGAGAAGAAAAAAAGGAGAAACAGGACCATAGACGAACGAAAGAGAGGGAAAGAGGAACTGGATAATAGTGACGAACGAAAGAAGGAAGAATAGAGTAACTGGATGACAGACAAACGAAAGAGAGGAGAAAAGAGAAGCAGGGATGATGATATACAAACGAAAGAGAAGAGAAAAGAGAAACGATGGTAATAGTATGCGGAGAAATGAGGAGAAAATAAGAAAAAGACAAGGATAATAGTATACCAACGAATGAAAGGAGAAAAAAGAGAAACATGATGAAATTAGACGAACGAATGAGAGGAGAAACAAGAAACTGGATGATAGTGAACGAACGAATGAGAGGAAAAGAGAAACTGGATAATGGTGACGAAAGAAAGAGGAGAAAAGAGAAATAGGGAATAATAGGTTTTTTTATGTAAGAGGGGCAATCGGCCAAGGCAACAAAAAATGTGTTAATAAAAAAAAGACCCATTGAAGTGCCAGTCCTAAAAAAAAGTGAGAAGAAAACGGGAGTCCTTGGCTGGTATAGAAGTCTTTATTTTATTTTATTTTCTTTTTTTTTTCAATTCTGGTATAGAAGTCATGTTTATTTTTTTTTTTATTTAGTTTTTTTTCAGTTCTAAGTCTCGAGTGAATAATGTATGAGCAGCGAGGAGCATATAGTTTTGTGTGAAGGAAGAGAGTTGTCTTTAGAGGGTAAAGTGTGACTGTTCCCCTTGTGTTGTGAGACAAAGCGAGGTCACAGATGGCTTTTTTTCTCTCTTTATTTATACCATGTGGGCTTTTCACGGGAATTTCTGGGCTAAAGGAGATACTTTTGGGGTACCTCCTATCTGAAACCCCACCCACTAGGAAACCGTTGCCCCGAGTGAGGAAGCCCAACCTACACTCAGACCGTGGACAGGATTCGAACCCGTGCGCTTGGAGACCCCTCGGACCCCAAAGCACGCATGGTTCCACTCTACCACGGCGGACAGAATGATAAGTTCACAGCGCTCCCTGAACCAAACAAATCAGAGAAAAGAGTATAGGCTTTAACAATCTATCTAGCTCTTTACAGGGATGTGCTGCCGGTGGATTGACGTCAGTGAGGAAGCCAGGAGGTAATAGGGGGAAGTGATGAGGGTTGTGTCATGTAGGGGTTATTTAGGTAATGGGTAGGTGAGAAGGTGTCTGAGGTGAAAAGTGTGCGTCGGGAAGCTAAGATATTTGTATAATTTGATATATTAATTGATAACTGACAACTTTCCCGACATTCCCTGTGTATTACTTGTGTGTGTGTGTGTGTGTGTGTGTGTGTGTGTGTGTGTGTGTGTAATTCACTGTTTGATCTGCTGCAGTCTATGACGAGACAGCCAGACGTTACCCTACGGAACGAGCTCAGAGCTCATTATTTTCGATCTTGGGATAGGTCTGAGACCAGGCACACACCACACACCGGGACAACAAGGTCACAACTCCTCGATTCACATCCCGTACCTACTCACTGCTAGGTGAACAGGGGCTACACGTGAAAGGAGACACACCCAAATATCTCCACCCGGCCGGGGAATCGAACCCCGGTCGTCTAGCTTGTGAAGCCAGCGCTCTAACCACTGAGCTACCGGGCCGAACCACTGAGCTACCGGGCTCAGTTGTGTGTGTGTGTGTGTGTGGTCAGTAAAAGCGAGAGAAGTGTTGGGGATGGTTGTTGGTCTGCTTTGAAGCCATGCCATTTGTGGATTGGTTTAAAGTTAGCTACATGTCACCAGGATACCCAGGTTCCAGGTAGTTGTGTGCGTCTTCAAATGCCAACTCTTGGACAAGCGTCTTGTATTGACTTCTCGATTGCCTTCTTTGTAACAATTCTCGACTCCAAAGTCACCGTCACGCACCTCTTTCCCTTGGTTCTTGTCTAGCTTCTTCCTCTTCTTCAAGCACACCAAGTGCAAGTGTAATTAGTCCAACACGAAGCATGTGTTCAAGTATAAGTGGCATGTTTTTGTTGTTGTTGTTGTTTTCGGGCTTCAACGATCCCACAGATCCTATGAGCCCTGGTGGAGGCCTGTGAGGTGATCACAGGCGGGGTAGTTGTCCACACTTCTTTAGGAAGACGCAGGTGAGGCGGAGAACCGCAGCTTGGTGTGAGGAGTGGACGCCCGCCGCCGCCAGCAGGGTGGGCAGGTCAAAGGTAGACACACCCAAGGCAACAAGGTGATCACGAAGCACAACACGGTGGGAGTGGAAGCGGGGGCAGTGTAAGAGGAAGTGTTCGATAGTTTCCTCGACTGTCCAGCACCAGGGGCAGTAGGGGTCCAGTGATAGACTAAGGCGATGCAGGTGTGCTGTGAGTCTTGTGTGGCCCAGACGGAGGCGGGTGAGTGCTACATCTAGGGTGCGGGACTGTTTCCTGACCCAAGGCTGTGGAGATGAGTCGCTACGGTAAAGGCCCATAGAGGTGACTCGGAGTGCGTTGTTGAGTGAAGAGTCCCAGGATGAGTGGCAGAGGCGAGATATGAGCCGTTTGGCAGAATGAAGCTGGAGGGGTAGGTGGGTAATGTTTACATGGGTTAAGGCCATCTTGGCAGCAGCATCCACCACCTCATTCCCCCCGGATGCCGCTGTGGGAAGGCACCCACTGGAAGGTGATATCCCAGCCAGTGTTCAGGAGATGGAGGAAGGTGTTCTGGATGGAGTGGACGAGGGTTGTGGCGGAGGATGGCTGCCGGGACAGGAGGAGAGAGAGAGATGAGCGGGAGTCGGTGTAAATTACCACCATGGACTTCGGGTGAGAGGTGCGGAGGTAGATGAGGGCCTGGAGAAGGGCAAAGAGCTCCGTGGTAAGGACATCTGTGTACTCAGGAAGCCTCCATGTCTTACAGATAGCTGTACTGGCGTCATATATAGCTGCTGCCGAGGAGGGCAGGGAAGCATCTCTGGAGCCGTCCGTGTAGATCTTGAGGTGGTGGTGATAAATGGACCGGTCCAGCTGTTGGAAGTGGGCTGCTGCTAATCCACTCACAGATGGTTTGGGAGGAAGCCCAGGAACGTGGAGAGCAAAATTATGGGTGACGTCCAGCCATGAAGGAAAAGGTGAGTAGGGGTTGACAGGCTGTGGAGGTGGTGGCGGTAAGTGGAGAATGGTTAGGCTGAGCAGGGCACGCACTATTAGTGGCTGACGGGCAGCGGGAGCCATACAGGAGCTTGCTGATCCACCCCTGAGTTGGAGTGGAGGGTAGAGGGGATGGGAAGCAGGCAGGCCCAGTATCCTGTAGTATTGTTGGCACAAGGTCATCCGTCTGTGGGTGGACAGTGGAGGAATACCACTCTCTGCTTGTAGAGAAACAACTGGGAGGATCTCATGGCCCCATAGAGATCCTCAAGGCAGCGTTCTGAATGGGGTCAAGCTTGAGGAGGTTGGAGTAGGCAGCTGACCCATAGAAGCAGCTGGCATACTGCATTTTGGCCCTGATGGTGGTCTTATAGTAGTGGAGGAGCAGGTCACGACTGGCTCCCCAGCGGATGCCAGCTATTCGCTTCATCACATCCAGGCGTTTGTTGCAGGAGGTGCGGAGATAACTGATGTGATTTACCCAGGAGAGGCGAGGGCCATCCAGCCGCAGTCCGAGGAGGGTGTGTGAGGTTGAGTATGGAACAGCCTCCCCACTTAAGTTGACGGTAGGTGGAGTTGGAAGCTTTTCATGGTAAAACACATGAGAGAGCTCTTTGAGGCACTGACTTGTAGCCCCAGGTTGTCATCCATGCACCCAAGGCGGTGGCAGCCTCCTGCAGGTGGTCCTGAGCCTCGGAAAGTGTGGGTGCTCGACTGACGATGGTAATGTCATCAGCATAGAGGAGAAGGTGAGAGTGGGTAGGAACCTGTAGGTCAGAGAGAACATTGAACAGAAGGGTCTAAGAATGGATCCCTGAGGTACGCCACGATGAATTCCTTGGGAAGGTGACAGTGATGCACCAACAGCCACTTGGAATGAGCGACCGGTGAGGAAGTCGCACCCAGGCAAGGGTGGTGCCAATGATGTCTATGAGTGCCAGCTTGTACAGGATACCCTCACGTGGTGCCGAATCAAATGCTCCCTCCAGGTCAAGGAAGAGGGCCGTTATGACTTGACGCTGGCGGTAAGTGTCACAGATGTGATACTCAATTTGCCCCAGCACATCCAGGGTACTCCGGTGAGGGCGGAAGCCACATTGCTCCTCTGCTAGCTTGTTGTTAGCTTCTAACCACCAGGTGAGGCGGGTGTTGACTAACCTCTCCAGCAGCTTCCCGATGCAGGAGAGGAGGCTGATGGGCCTGTATGCTGAAGGGAGTGTAGGGTCCTTTCCAGGCTTGTGGATGGGGATGAGGATGGCGGGTTTCCAGGTGGATGGAAACTGCCCGATTGCCAGCTGCTGTTGTATAGTTGAAGGAGGCAGGCACGTAGGGGTGGGGTGAGGTGGCGGATGAAGTCGTATGGGACTTTATCAAGGCCTGGCGCCTTACCGGGTTTTAATGTAGCTAAGGCTGAGGAGAGTTCATGAGGCTTGAATGGTTGAGCAAGGGATGGGAGAGCTGGAGAGGAGACGGCAGTTTCAATAACTGAAGTAAGGGTTGGAGGCGGACGAAGAGGAGGAGGTAAACCAATCTTGAGGTGGAAGTGTTCTGACAAGATTTTTGCTTTTTCAGGGTCAGCCAGTGGGGTAGAATCATCATCAGAAAATGGGATGTTCTGAGATACCAACTTGCCCTCCATGGAGCGGAGAAAGGACATGGTACTCTTGGGAGAGGAGCGGAAGGAGAGAGTGGAGCAGTGCAGGTCCCATGCATTTCGCTTTGCCTTGAGGATGGTCTTGGCACAGATGGCGTCCAGGCGGCGGTAAGCACGGCCAGCCTGGATAGTGGGGGTCCTACGCCACTGATTCCAAGCCTGGCGACGGTCCTGTACTGCCTGCGCACAGGCTGCATCCCACCAGGGCTTCCCAGGGCGGCGTGGACGACGACGGGTGATGAGTGGGAAGGCAGCTGTGCCAGCCTCGGACAGCACCCCAGCAATGGTTGTTGCGGCTTCATCCAGGGGAAGATGTTGGGTGTCCAGTGAGGAGGAAGCGCAGCCACGTACTGGGGCCAGCCAGAAGAATTGAGCCTCCAGCGGGGCATGCAGCCAGGTTGGGGCTGTGGGGAGACTTGTGGGAGGGAGGCGAGGAGAGGGAGGTGGTCGCTGCCCATGTAAGGTCCAGTGCAGAAGGTGGAGTCCTTGAAGGTAGGGTCTCCAAGGAACAGGTCGAGCACCGAGGCGGCACCAGTATGGAGATGAAACCTGGTCGCTAGTCCGGGAGGGCTGAGGAAGGAGACATGTGTTAGATCTAACAAGACTTGGAAGAGAGCGTTGCCAGAGGTGTTGTGATGGTGAGGTGACAGGTTAGGCTCCCAACATGTATGATGGGCGTTAAAGCCCCCCATTATAAGCACTGGAGGCTGCAGGGCGGAAAAGTAGCGCATAAACTCTCGGTGGCCAGGATTGTAGCAGACTGCCACCGTGAGCCAGCCACCACCAAGTCCAACCTTGGCCGCAACAACCTCCAGACGCCCATCTTGAGACTGAGGGATAAGGAGAGGCAATGAGATGAGTGAGTCATGGATGGCGAGAAGGACACCTCCTCCACGTCCTTGACCACGATCTTTGCAGATGATGTTGTATCCCGAAAAGGAGAGAGAAAGATGAGGGGGAAGCCAGGTCTCACATATGCCGACCACAGACGGGAGGGTGTCACCTAAATGGGTTTGTAGTTCCTGCGTTTTGCGGAGAAGGGATCGGGCGTTCCACAACATAAAGTAGAGGGCCATTACGGGAAGAGAGTAGTCAGGATTGTGGAGACAGAGGGCCAGAGGGTGGTGATAATATCTGGGAAAGACACTCCTTTCTGGTAGAGGTGGTAACCATGCCAAAGGAGGTCGAGGATGCCGGGGAGGAGCTCAGATACAGAGGGAGAAGTACTGACAGCGGCTGTAGGAATGGTGGAGTCCTGGGGTGGAGAGGAGGGTTGCGAAGGTGGAGGTGGGCTAGAATACTGGCCAGGTGCTTGACGAGGGTGATGGTGGGATGTCTGTGGGTGACGAACATTCCTGGGAGGATGGTGGACCTCGGCCTCAACCGTGACAGGCAGGAGCCCGGGCTCAGCATCAGGTATCAGGGTGGGCGGAGGAGGCTGTATACCCGAAACGGGTGGTGTAGGGATGTGAGGAGTGGGCATGGTGTCCTCTTCCTGGGCGACAGTAGCAGCTTCAATGGGTAGGTCTTGGAGAGCAGCATACCTGTTCCCTGTGGCAACGGAGGCGAAGGAACACCCTGGCTCAACAACTCGAGCAGCCGAGCGGGTTGGGATGGTAGATGGGGTGGCTGTTGTATGAGTCCGTCGCTGTGGTCGAGGCAACTGGAGGGCCCTCAGCTGCTTGTTAATTTCAGGTAGGGGTTTGCCTTCACTCGCCAGGTGGGTGTACAGCTGCTGGGCATGGAGGTTGTGGGGGCAATGAAGTGACCAGGGCCCATGGGAACCCCGACACTGGAAACAGTGGAAGGGCTTGCCACATACCTCGTCCTTGTCGCCTTTCCAGCAGCGGGCACAGCGGACCGAGGACCTGCAGGTGTTGATGAAGTGCCCTAACATAAGGCACCCTGGGCAGCGCAGGAGGGGGAGGAAAATGAAGCGTGGGTAGAACACCAGCTGATCGATGGCTACCTTGCTGGGTGGGGAACCTCTCACCTTGAGTCTGAGCCACTTTCCTGTGGCGAAGCGTGGCAGGCTGTGGGGTGGAAGCCAAGTGAGTTCCACCACCTCATTGCCCTCCAGGACACGGAAGCAGTCCCGGACCTCCTCAAGGGTGGTGTCGTCCGCCAGGCGTCCCACCTTGGCGTAGTGGTAGGTACTGCTGTCCCGGTCTGCTCTACGACAGGTAACAGGCCACTCACCTAGGGTGAAGGAGGGCGACTGTAGCATGGGGACCTTGGGAAGGGTGTGGGCCCACACTGCCACTATCAGGGACGAGCCATTCCCTAGGGATCGAGTCTCCCCCTCAAGGATGTATTTTCCGAAGGCGGAGTCGTGGAGGACACGAGATACCTTGGCCGGGTTGGCGAAAAGACGCCCCCCTTCCGTACCTCGGAGCAGGAACGAGGCCTTAACGTACTCGTCCGGGGCTTGGGGATGATCCTGGGCAGTGCAGCAGCGGGACCTTTCCGGGCTGTCATCAGGGGTGTGTGTCAGGCTGCCCACACTTGCCCGGAGAGATGGAGTCCCGCATGTCGACGTCCGCTTCCATCGCGGGAACTCCTCGTGTCAACTCTTCTTTCTCCTATGTTACCTCGAGAGAGAGAGAGAGAGAGAGAGAGAGAGAGAGAGAGAGAGAGAGAGAGAGATTAGCCGTCTCACACCGCGACACAAAAGAAGGCAGAGCAGCTCAAGCAGCGGGCGAACCGGCGAGCTGTTGCCTTGTACAGGAGAGCGGGGAAGAGCCTAACTTGCTGTCTGGTCTGGTGTGCTGGTGTCGGTCGGGCACGTTTTGTTTTGATCAGCTCGGCATGTTTATTGTGTTGGTAGTGGTGGTGGCTGATTTGTTTTGATTAGTTTTGATCTCGGTTGATGGGCCGTTTGCCTAGGATAGCAAGAATGCAGACAGCTTGTGTGTGCTAGCTTTCCTGGTTTCATATCAGGAACTGCGTTCAGCATTCCGCGTACCATAGGCCAGTGTGATACCCCCTTTAGGCAGCAATTGTGTCCTAAACTATTCCTCGAATCTTAATGATGTCATTTGATCATGGTAATCATCATAGTTTTCTGCTTGGAAAACAAGATCAGTATTTTCCATAAATCCATGTTTAGTTTCTGCATGGAGGATGATGAGGCGGCTCCCTTTCTCTATAGGAACGTTTACTCCTGTGGCTTTGCTGGCTGTGGTATCAACCCAACATTTTGGTGTGGTGTAGTTCTGGTTGACCCAAGTCTCATCTAGGTAAACAAACCTCTCACAGGATTTCTTGAGTCGCTGCATCTCTTGTAAAAAATGTGCTCCTGCAGCTTGCACATCACTTCTCTCCATCACAAATTTGCAACCATTAATTATCTTGTATCGGAAACCAATTTCTCTGATGACTGTACGTAAGGATTCCAGGCATCCTTTGAAACCTATTTTTTTTTTTTAATTCCTCCTTTATTTTCTGCAGCGTAGGTACTTCTCTTCTTGTGTACAATTATAAAATTATTATTCTTAGAGCACACTTGTCGAAATCATCGAAGTTCGTTATCGTTACAGAGCGGTTCTTTTTCGGAGAAGTAAAGACAGGCTGATGGCATTGTGGTGCTGTGGTGCATATCTTGTTTGCCCTGGAACAAATTTTCTTCATCGCGGCTTCAGATATACCAGCTGAATCTGCTGTCCTCTTCCTCGTTTGATTTGTAGGTAAAAGTGGTCCTCAATTTGTTTTTTGTTTTGTTTTTCTTTTAAAAAGCATCTATTGATTCTGTAGATGAGGTCCTTGGTTTGGCTGTGCAACACACAGTGAGACGGGAAAGCGTCAGCGTGTCTTTCCATTGTGGCGACCAGATGAGAAGTGAGACGATATGCAGTGTACCTGCGTGGTGACCTGATTCCCCACCCCATTCCCCAAGGGAAAATCCTACCTCGGGTCGAGTGGCAACGTCGCCTGACCTGATATGTCACATCGTCATACATGTACATGAAATACCTTCATTTGATGAGATGTGTAGCACTTATTTGTATCATCTTCCAATTTAATTAAATAGTCAGATTATTCTTAGAACGCTATTTGTTGATAAAACTATGATTAAAGAACCATGAGTAGTATAGGCTGAATATTTGGGTTGGAAATCTGGCACAATGCCGAACAACACCATACGGGGTCACTACAATTTAGTCTTACTACAATGGGCTTATAAGGTGTTTTGAGTGTGTTCTGAATACATATTGAGTTATCTAAATGTGTTTCGTGTGCATCTTGGCTGTTTCTAGTGTGTTTAGCAGTATTGCTATGTTTTGGGTGTGTTATGGTGTTTATTAATACTGAGCGTTTCTGTGTGCATTTTAGGTGTTTTAGTGTGCATTAAATGTTTTTTAGGTGCATTTTACGTGTCTTGAGTAAGCTTGTGGGATGATGTGGGTGTTTCGAGTGTTGTACGTGATTTGTTGAGGAAAATTATTGATATTTAATTAATTATCTCTTACGACCTGTCATTCTTTGTAATATTGTGTGTTGTAACTTTTGTGTGTGTGTGTGTGTGTGTGTGTGTGTGTGTGTGTGTGTGTGTGTGTGTGTGTGCAATTAAGATGTTTTGAGTGTGTTTAGCAGTGTTCAAGGTGTCTTGAGTCACGTGTTTAGCAGTATTGCAGGATGTTTTTAATGTGTTTAAAGCGAGTTCACACGTGTCAATATGTGATTGAAATTGCAAGTCGCTGTAAGTATCGACAGAGCCCTTCTAGTCGGTGTTCACACACAGTGACTGGGAAATACCGGCTGGTTGGCGGGAAGTGAGTGTAAACAAACAGCTACCCAACAAGATGTCTTCCTTTTGTGACGATGACGATTGCAATCAAACTAAATCTTGACAAGTTTTCACTCCTCACCTCCAGCAACACGTACCCTGCAGAGAGGGAAACAGTTCATGGAGAGTGGCAGCTATCTCATCAAACGTAGATTTACGGAAAGGCGGGTTCACACGTGCAATTTGCGACTGAAACTGCAAGTTTCTAGAAGAATCGACTGAGCCCTTCCAGTCGAAAAACGTCACACATAGCGACTGGGAAGTATCGACTAGTTGGTGCCTTGGCGGGAAGTGAATGTAAACAAACAGCTCCCCGCCAAGATGTCTTCCTCCAGTGACGATGCTGAAGCGGTGGTTGCTCTTCTTGTGGCGCACCGGAAGTCAGCAGAAAAGAAAATGCCTGTGAATACGTCCCTGGCTAAGTAGAAGGAAGAAGGAGTGTCTACCACACTTTAATCTTAAGACTATGCACAATTGCGATCAAGTTCAATCCTGACAAGTGTTCAGTCCTCACCTCCAACAACACCCTGCATTGAGGGAAACACTTCTTGGAGAGTGGCAGCTGTCTCATCGAACGACGATTTGTGCAAGCTTTTTTATACTGTATAATTCATTTCAGGGGTCCCAGATGTGTTATTTTTCCCTCACCAACTCTAACATCTTCATTTCTCTACACTTGAAGACCACATTTTCAAAGCTTACTCCGTGACGTCACAACGTAATTAAAGTCACAAATCGACTGAACAAGACCAACATGCTGGTCTTGTTTTAAGACTAGTTTCGACGGAAACTCTACCGACTCACAATTTTAGTTGCAAATTGGCACGTGTGAACCTGCCTTAATGCTAAACCTTGCGGCATGTGCGAAAATCGTTGGTGTGAAAGCAGCCGTGGTGTTTTCACGGTTTTCAAGATTCACGAGAAAAACAAAGAATAAAAAAAACGGCTGAATAAGATGAATAAGACAGCAATAGATGAATAATAAAAACTTAATTAGATCAAACAAATAAGATCACAATGAATAAATAAGTGCAAGAACAAAGTGAAACAGGTAGTAGAAAAGGACAACGAGCCCAACACAAGCCGGATCAGCTGTTGTGGTCTGCTGCTGCTGCTGCTGCAACGCGGGACACAGGAGGAGGAAGAGGAGCACAGCGCCGCGCTGCCTCGCCACACCTGCCTTCATCTCCTGCCCTGCTCTCCTGCCCACACCTTCCCACCTGCTGGCCATGGCGGCGTGCCTCAGGTCCCTCAGGCTGGGAGTGCCGCCCCTCGTGCAGGGCGCCGCGGGGGCCACACGCCGACCGCCGCCCCAGGTGTGTGTATGTGTGTGTGTGTCCTTCCTTCCTTCATGAATATTACGCATGCCAAACAAACTCTCAGATATTTGTTCTCTTCATATGTGTGTGCGTGTGTTCTTCATTCATTCACAAATATTACGTTTACTAAACAGATACTCTAATACGTGTGTGTGTGTGTGTGTGTGTGTGTGTGTGTGTGTGTGTGTGTGTGTGTGTGTGTGTGTTCTTACCTATTTGGTGATTATTTATAACACCTTATAATAGTTCTTTTCTAATATTTTGGTTCTATAATGAGCTTTATTATGAAGGAGCAGAAGCAGTGTTTGCCGTGGGGCCCTGCTGTGGTGTGAGGGTTGGAGGAGGTGCAGGGCAGGGAATGGTCTCATTGTGAAGGGCCAGGGGTGGTGATGGGCCAGTGTGTTTGTAACCAGCTGGGGTGTGTCTTGTCTCCCACGGGTTCTTAAGGGTGTGTTTTCATGCTTCTAGTGACAAAGTGAATCAGGTTTTCAGGGTGTTTGTATTGTTTTAGTGAGATATTAGCAAGATTTCTGCATTATTACCAAGAGAAACAATAAGTGACATGGCTTTTGAGGGTATTTCTTATGGTTCTAATGACAAATTAACAAAATTTCTACATTATCAACAGGAGACACACTCTTGAGAATCTGCCTAGACACCCCTGTGGCCTTGAAAGACAGTCAGTGAGAGAACACAGCATTTCACAGTACAGAGCCAGAGCAGCAACACACAGTAACTCTTGGTGTGTTTCAGAGTGCCTCGAGTGTGGCAGCACTGCACCTGGGGGCCGGCACTCTTAGAGCCACACCCGCCCCCCTTCACCACCACCAGGGGGATGGAGAGGGGGGTGAGGCTTGGTGGTGGAATAACACCTTCCTCCCACTGCGCTCCCTGGACCCCATGGGACTGATGGGCCTCAGCCCATGCCCTGCTGCACATACTGTTGATGACATTGAGGTGTGTGTGTGTTGACATAGTTGTATATTACAGGGTTTGAGTGAGGCTCATAGTGACTTGTCTCTGTATCTATATTTATCCAACTTCTCCATCCTTTGTCAATGATACCAGCTATCTATCTTTTCCATATGGTTTGCTAAATTATTCATCATTATTAGATCTCTTTTCTGTCTATCCTTCAAAGTTGGTAGTTCCATTTCCTTCAGTCTTTTTGCATAGAAAAGATCCTTTATTTCTGTGTGTGTGTGTGTGTGTGTGTGTGTGTGTGTGTGTGTGTGTGTGTGTGTGTGTGTGTAATTCACCTCGGTCACCTCCTGGTCACCCAACCAGTTTTCCCCATTACGGAGCAAGCTCAGAGCTCATAGACCGATCTTCGGGTAGGACTGAGACCACATCACACAACACACACCGGGACAGCGAGGCCACAACCCCTCCAGTTACATCCCATACCTATTTATTGCTAGGTGAACACACCCCACACATTAAGAGGCTTGCCCATTTGCCTCGCCACTTTTGGGACTCGAACCCGGCCCTCTTGATTGTGAGTCGAGCATGCTAACCACTACAATACACAGTGTGTGTGTTTGTGTGTGTGTAATTCACCACCACGGTCGCCTGCTGGTCACCCAGCCAGTCTTCCCCATTACGGAGCGAGCTCAGAGCTCATAGACTGATTTTCGGGTAGGACTGAGACCACAACACACTCCACACACCGGGAAAGTGAGGCCACAACCCCTCCAGTTACATCCCATACCTATTTACTGTTAAGTTAACAGGGGCTACACATTAAGAGACTTGCCCATTTTCCTCGCCGCGCCGGGACTCGAACCAGGCCCTCTCGATTGTGAGTTGAGCGTGCTAACCACTACACTACGCGGTGTGTGTGTGTGTGTATTTACCTAGTTGTAGTTTTACAGGGCCTGGGCTTTATGCTCATGTGGTCCCATCTCCATATCTACACTTATCCAATTTTTCTTTAAAACTATGTACACTCTTTGCTGATACCACTTCCTCACTCAAACTGTTCCAAGTCTCAACACATCTTTGCGGGAAACTAAATTTTTTAACATCTCTCAGACATCGTCCCTTCCTTAGTTTCTTACTATGCGATCTTGTGCTTCTAAAGTCATATTCTTCTCTCAGGATCAGTTTCTCATTATCCACTTCATCCATTCCGTTAATCAATTTATAAACTTGTATCAGATCCCCTCTCTCTCTTCTCTGCTCCAAGGTTGGTAGATCCATAGCCTTTAGTCTCTCCTCATATGTCATCCCTTTAAATTCTGGAACCATTCTTGTAGCCATTTTTTGTAGTCTCTCTAATTTTCTTATGTGTTTCTTTTTATGGGGAGTCCACACAACTCCTGCATATTCCAATCTGGGTCTTATTTTAGTACTTATCAATTTCTTCATCATTTCCTTGTCCATATAGTGAAATGCTACTCCAATATTCCTTAGCAAATTATGTCTCTCTGAAAATTCTATCAATATGGCTTACCGGTGTGTGTGTGTGTGTGTGTGTGTGTGTGTGTGTGTGTGTGTGTGTGTGTGTGTATTTACTTAGTTGTAGTTTTACAGGGCCTGGGCTTTATGTTCGTGTGGCCCCGTCTCCATATCTACACCTATCCAATTTTTCTTTAAAACTATGCACACTCGTTGCTGACACCACTTCCTCACTCAAACTGTTCCACGTCTCAACACATCTTTGTGGGAAACTATATTTTTCAACATCTCTCAGACATCGTCCCTTTCTCAGCTTTTTACTATGCGATCTTGTGCTTTGAATGTCATATTCTTCTCTCAGGATCAGTTTCTCATTATCTACTTGGTCCATTCAGTTGATCAATTTATAAACTTGTATCAGATCCCCTCTCTCCCTTCTTTGTTCCAGGGTTGGTAGATCCATAGCCTTTAGTCTCTCCTCATATGTCATCCCTTCAAATTCTGGAACCATTCTTGTAGCCATTTTTTGTAGTCTCTCCAACTTCCTCCTTCCTCATGTGTTTCTTTTTATGAGGGGTCCACACTACTCCTGCATATTCCAATCTGGGTCTTATTATAGTACATATCAATTTCTTCATTTCTTTGTCCATGTAGTGAAATGCTAACCCAATATTCCTTAGCAAATTATATGTCTCTCTGAAAATTCTATCAATATGGCTTACTGGTTGATTGTTATCTTCCATCGTCACTCCTAAGTCCTTTCCCTTTTTTTTACTTTCTCCAGTTCTACTCCATCTCCCATCTTATAGATTCCCACGGGTCGTCTTTCACTCTTTCCCATTTCCATGACATGGCTTTTGTTCACATTGAATTCCATTTCCCACTTTTTACTCCATTCCCAGATCTTATTTAGGTCTTCTTGCAGTATTTCACAATCCTCTTTTTGCTTTATAACTCTGCACAGTTTTGTATCGTCCACAAACAGATCTATGTAGCTGTTCACTCCCTGTGGCATGTCGTTTATATATATGAGGAAAAGTATTGGCGCCAATACTGACCCCTGTGGCACTCCGCTGTCTACTGCTCTCCACTTGGACTTCATATCTTTAACTACCATCCTTATTTCTTTCCCCCTCAAATCATTTTCCATCCATCTCAATGTGCTTCCTTTTAAGCCACCCTTCTCCTCTAACTTCCACAGTAACCTTGCATGTGGCACTTTATCAAACATCTTTTTTAAATCCAAATAAATACAGTCAACCCATCCCTCTCTCTCTTGTACTCTATCAAGTATTCTAGAGTAGAAACTGAGTGAATTTGTTACACACGACCGTGTGTGTGTGTGTGTGTGTGTGTGATAATTATAACTTTCAGATGTAACGTAATCTTATCCTTTTGTAGACTAAACGAAGTTCACTTAGCCCCTTCAGTACTAGGATACATTTTTACCTTGAGATTTGTGTATGATTTCATTAGACCATTTTATTTACATTAAGAAGGGTCTATGGAGATCAGAACATGAATAGCCACGGTCTTCACAATTTTAATCACTTACAATAGTTTTTGTGTCTATAAAATCAGCAAATGGTAAGCAGAATGAATATAGAAATGCATCATGCTACTAAAGGGCTTGCTCTAACCTAACCTAACCTAACAACTTAATTCTTGTTTTAGACTAACCAGTATTCTCAGTCTTTCTTTCTCTCACCACTATTCTGTCCACCTCCCTAATGCAATACTCACCCATTCTTTCTGTCCCCTAACCTAATCAAACCAAACCAAAACAACCCTAGCAGTAAAAACCTCCACAGATTCAATGCTCATCAAACCACAATCAGACCACCACTGCTACCACCACCACCACCACCACCACGACAACGACAACAACAACACCAGAACGTTCCGCCTGCCTGCCGACGCACTATGGTATCCTCGAGACAGCACAAGGGAGGGCGGCGCTGTGGTCTGCTCCCTCACCTACAGCCCCATAGAAACAGAGGTTATTAGCACCCTTGCCGCACCCCACACTGACACAGCCAAGGGTGCGATCGACATGGGGGTGTTTATTGAGAGTATGGGGCTCAGAGATGGGGAGATGCAGATGTGTGGATCTTCCCCCTCCTCTTCCTCTTCTTCCTCTTCTGGTTCGTCACCCAATCTCAGTCCCGAAGGAAAGCCTGATGCGGAAAAGCTGTCACTTGTGTTTAATAAGCTTGCAGATTCGGTAAGTGTGTTTTTTTGTTTGGTTAAGTTAGGTTAGGTTCTGTCAATGTTAAGTTTTTGTTGTTTTTGTTGTCCTTGGCCAGTTTTCTGCTCTTAACATTAAAGATAAATTGATAAAAGAAATAGCTAAGATCTACAATGCAAGAGTTATCCAATGTTCTCAATTTTTCTGGTATCTCTGGTAAATTCTTAAACTGCCTTCCTGCTTCTCTTCTCTCACCACTATTCTGTCCATCTCACTAATGCAAGAGTTCACCAGTATTCTCAGTCTCTACTTTCTCTCACCACTGTTCTGTCCACCTCCCTAATGCAAGAGTTAACCAGTATTCTCAGTCTTTCTCCTTTCTCTCACCACTCTTCTGTCCATCTCCCTAATGCAAGAGTTCACCAGTATTCTCAGTCTTTCTCCTTTCTCTCACCACTATTCTGTCCACCTCAATAATGCAAGAGTTCACCAGTTGAGTTACATTGATATAGGGTAGGATAGATTAAAGTACATTAGATAAGGTTAGGTTAGGTTAGTTGGGTTAGGTATAATGTTTAAGAAATGAAGTAGTGACGGTGTGATTCTATGTCGCTGTGTGTAATGAAGTGTAATCTGTCCACAGCTGCCCAAACTGTTCACACACCCGCTAGACTACACCATATACTCCCAGAACATCGTCTTTGAGAACAGGATCAGAGGTGTCCGGACTGTGTAAGTGTGTGTGTGTGTGTGTGTGTGTGTGTGTGTGTGTGTGTTATGGAGACAAATATGTATGTGTGTTTGGGGAAGTAAACTGTGTGTGTGTGTGTTTGCTTGCCTGTTGTGTTTTTGTAAGTGTGTGCATGGGGATGGTAAGTGTGTGTGTGTGTGTGTGTGTCAGTTTTTATGCATTTTTTTCACTTTTCAGTCTTTCCTTCATCTAGCAATTGATTAACACTTTGATGTCAAAATATTTCATCCAATTGTTTTCTTTTTTGATAACAAATTAGGTGTGTGTGTGTGTGTGTGTTTATCATTAAATAGTATTGATAGTAATATATAAAAAGAAACATTGATTCATATATGTATCTTCACTTGTTTGTGTCATTCCACTCACACAGTTTTATTAGATAGGGTGGAATCAAAAGCTTTTCATCTCATCAACTCCCCTCCTCTGACTGACTGTCTTCAGCCTCTTTCTCACCATCAGAATATTGCATCTCTTGCTATTTTCTACCACTATTTTCATACTAACTGCTCTTCTGATCTACCTAACTGCATGCCTCCCCTCCTCCCCCACCCTCACTCCACAACACTCTTCTCTCACCACTATTCTGTCCACCTCTCCAATGCAAGACTTAACCTGTACTCTCAATTCATCCCTTTCTCCGACACACTCTGGAACTCCCTGCCTGCTTCTGTGTTTCCATCTTCCTGTGACCTGAATTCATTGAAGAGGGAGGTTTTAAGACATTTATCCCATTCTTTTGGCTAACTTTCTCAGACCTGCTTGGGGACTGGCATCTTAGTTGGCTTGTTTTTATTTTTTTATTTTTTTTTATTTATTTATTTATTTTTTATTTATATTTTTTTTTTGCCAGTTTTCCTTTTTATATATCACAAAATATGAATAGTAAATTTTTCACCACTATCGACTATTACTACCACCATCACCACCACTATCTACTATTACTACCACCATCATCACCACTATCTACCACTACTACCACCATTATCACCACTATTGTATTTTCCAGCCATCTGTTTCCTTGTACCATTACTATTATCATTTACTATTACCACCACCATTATCAACACCATCTATCATCACTTATCTACTATTACAACCACTATTATCTACTATTACAACCACCATCACCACTACTATTTACTATTACTATCACCACTATTGCATTTTCAAGGATTTTATTTCCCTTACCATGACTATCATTATCTCACCATTACCACTACTACTACTACTACTACTACAACTACCATTACATTTTCCAGCGGTCTGTTCCCCTACGTGCGACAGGTGGCTCTGTTGCGCACTGTTGGCCACCTTAAGTTTGCCTATGTGAAGTTTGATGTGCTGAAGATGACCAAACACGCAGAGGAAGGTTGCATCAAGGTCCGGTGGAGAATTAAGGGCCTGTCAGGTCTCAAGGTAGGTCCCAGGGTGTTAAGTGGGCAGTGAGGTGAGGTAAGATTTAACTTTTGAGTATTATAATGTGTTTCCATTTTCATTCTGCTTACTATTTGGTGGTTTTATACAGCTTCACAATCTTATGTGGGATTAGAATAGTGAAGACTGAGGCCATTAATCTGCTGACCTCCATACATCCTTCCTAGTGTTCATGAAGTGGTCTAATTGTACATAATTCTCTAGGTATAAATGTGTCCCAGTATTGAATGGGTTAACTGGGTTTAGTTTAGCTTGGTTTAGTTTGGTTGAACTTTGGTTAGCTTAGATTGAAAGTTAGGTTTGATTAAGTATTTTTTTGGGAGAGGGGATATTTGTGAAATCGTTGGCCTCCAGATGAAGGACACCTGAGCCAACCAAGACATTTACTGTGGCAGTGTTTGTGTCCTGAACCATGGTGGTGTATGGCATCATGTCATTGTGTGTAAGTGAAGTAATGTAACGTGTCTTAGCAGCACACTGGAAATTGTTTACTGTAATATCTCCTGAAACCAGAGCTTGAATGTTTAACATCTGGCATTTGTGTTCACATTGTTATTATTATTATAGATAAGATTTAACTAATATTGTGTGTCCACCAGTTTAGCATTATCATCGTGCACTGTTCACCTGGAAAAGTACCCAGTCAGAGTGTGTTGGTCTCTATATTGACGAATACCAAAGTGAGGCAAATCTTGCCAGTTAAGATCTGTGTGTGGAGGCAGGGACACTGAAGCATGAGGTGACCAATGGTACCTGTGTGAGTGACAGCAGACAGCCACGTCACCCGTGCCACTCGATGACTGGTGACGTCCCTCTCGAATGAAATCCAAACAAACATGAGTCACATCTGATCTCCGACGACGGACAGTTTCTGGGCTTGGATATTTGCTGCTGAACTGTTCAGTATTATTAGCATTCAATATCCACCAAAAGAGAAGTTGGCACTTAAAATGTATGTTTATATTTCCATACTGTAATGTGAGTCGAGTGTGTAGAGAGTCCTGGCAGTGCTGGTCTTGCATTGGTAGTGTTTGTAAGTGCCAGAAAGGGTGAGATGAGAGTGCCAGTGTTGCAACTTTGCCTTCACTTCTCAGGGAAACACATGAAGGAGAGAAATGTTTCCTCTTGTGCTATATTTTTCTTGCCGAGTTTGTTCACTCTCCAACATGCATGAAATTATTCTGACAAGTCACCGCTTCTTTAACCATACATGAGTCACGGTAAGGATAAACTCATATTTGGCTCTGTTGTCCTTCGACCTGTAGAGCCGTCTGGCCGTTCACCTTCACAGATACCCCATGGAATTGTGTCAGGCTGGGTTGGATTAGGCTTAGTTAGGTTGGGTTGGGTTGGGTTGGGTTTAGAGGAATGAAAAGTGTGAGAGAAGCAAAGGGGAATAAAGAAGGGTTAGATTTAAGACAGTGGTTCCAACCTTTCTTCAGGTGGCCCCAATCCTATAGCTCAAGACATGCCCACCACCCCCCCTAGTGTATTCATATCTGTGACATTACTTGAGTATCCCCAGTTGTTGCCTGTAGAAGGAAGGAACAACCCACAAATACTTCTTTACTGAGACTTTTGCCAGAAGTCTACAGGTCTTTTTTTTTTTATTTATTTATTTAGTTTTTTTATTATTATTATTATTATTTTTTAGTGCAGAAGAGAAGCCAGCCAAGGCCAACAAAATATTGAGAGTAGGCCTGCTTGAGTGCTGCTTCTCTAGGGAGCAAATGGAAAGAGAGATTTCAGGGAATGAAGAGAAGGAAATAATTGTAAGTGTGGAAGGATGAGGAGAAGGAAAAAGAATGAAAGGTTTGTGAGAGAAGGAAAGGAATGAAAAGCAAAAAACTGAATCGATATAGGAAAGCAAGGAGGAAAGGAGAGATAGAGGGAGGAGGAGTGCATTGATTCCAGTTTTCCTGTTAGTGGAAGGAGGAAAAAGAATGAAAAGTTTGTTAGAGAAGAAAAGAGAATGAAAAAGAAATCAAGAGAGAGAGAGAGTGCATTGATTCCAGTTTTGCTTCATTCCCAGAGCCTCATTCCAGTGTGTGTCATTCCAGGCCATAGTGAAGTTCTGGAAGGTGAAGCTGTGGAACTGGAGGAGTGTGGAGGACCAGATGGTGCACTGGTACGACGGATTCTCCACCTTCTATGTTGGCGGAGACGGACTCGTGCACACACACATCGCTGACAGTGTACGTACGTGTGTGTATGTGTCCAGTCCATTCCATATACCCATCACTCTATGGGGGAAGCTCTTTTTCTTCAAGTCTCTTCCATAGTTGTCTTTTGTGAGTTCTAGTCCATGTCCTCTTGTGTCCTCTTGTGCCCCTCTTCAGCAGCTGTAGGTGGTCGGCAGGTCGCCTCTTCCTCCTCTCCGCTCCAGTGTCAGTCAGTCCAGTCAGTAAGAGCAGACAAGGTTGGGGTCAGTTTGGTGGCTGCTCTTTGTATCCTGTCTATTTTCTCTCTCTCTCTCTCCTCCAAACTTTTTATCACCACCACCACCACTAACTACCACCACCACCACCACCACTAACTACCACTACTATTACAGATGATGCCTGATGAGGAAAAGCAAGTGGTGAACAAGGACCCTTTAGCTGTCAAAATGGCTGCCTTGTTGGGACTCGTTCATAGACCAAACAGTGGGGGTAGCTTGAACACCACTGCTACTGCTACTGCTACTGCTACTACTACTGCTACTATTACGACAGAGTTACTACGGGAAGATAGACAGTGTTGTTATGGCCTTATGTTGCCCCTAGAGAAGATACATTAAGAAGAGGAGGAGGTGGAGGAGAAGGAGGAGGAGGAGGAGGAGGGAAGGAAGAACAATAAGAGGAGGAAGAGGAAGGAGGAGGAAAAAGAAGGAAAATAAGAGGAAGAACTAGAAGAAGAAGAGGAGGAGGAGGAAGATGATTAGGAAGAGGAGGAGGAGGAAGAAAAATAATGAATAGAGGAGAAAGAAGAAGAAGAAGAAAGAGGAGGAAGAGAAATAAAAAAGGTATATAATTTTTCTCTCTCTCTCTGTCTCTCTCTCTCTCTGTCTGGCATTTTTATTCTTATTTTCTTCCTCCTCCTCTTCCTCCTCCTTCC
>NC_059255.1:1720782-1793282 GCF_017591435.1 Portunus trituberculatus | reverse complement strand
TTTCGGGTTTGTTGTGGTTCGATTTGGGTTCAATTTGGGTACGTTTTGGTTCATTTGGGTTCATTTGCTTGGTTTCTTCCGTTTTTTGGTTCATTTTGGTTCGTTTTTAGTCTGGTTGGATTAATTTTAAATCGTGGTTCATTTGGGTTCGTTTTGGTTCAATATTGGTTCGTTTTGGTTATTTTGGTTAATTTGGTTCGTTTTGGTTCATTTTGGTTCGTTCTGGTTCATTTTGGTTCATTTGGGTTGAATTTGGTTCGTTTTGGTTCATCTTGGTTCGTTTTGGTTCATTTGGGTTGAATTTGGTTCATTTTGGTTCGTTTGGGTTGAATTTGGTTCATTTTGGTTCGTTTTGGTTAATTTTGGTTCATTTGGGTTGAATTTGGTTCGTTTTGGTTCATTTGGGTTCATTTGCGTTGAATTTGTTTCGATTTGGTTCATTTTGGTTCAATTATGGTTCGTTTTTTTTTTTTTGTTCGTTTTGGTTAATTCCGGTTCATATGGGTTCGTTTTGGTTCTCTTTTTTTTCATTTTGCTTCGTTTTTTATCAATTTGGTTAATTTTGGTTAATTTTGCTTATTTTTTCGATTTGGTTGATTTTGGTTCGGTTTCTGGTTCATTAGAGGATGTTCAGTAAGTTTGGGTTCAATTTGGTTCATTTTCGTTCGTTTTGGTTCATTTTACTTCTATTTGGTTCATTTTGGTTCGGTGTGTGGTTCATTAGAGTGTTCTGTAAGTTTGGGTTCTTTTTGGTTCAATTTGGTTCTGTTTTGGTTCATTTCTTGGTTCGTTGTAGTTTAATTCGTTTCGCGGTTCATTAGAGTCTTCAGTAATTGTTGGCTCAGTTTGGTTCATTTTGTGGTTCGTTTTGTGGTTCATTGCAGGTATTTTTAACTATTTTTTAACCATTCTCTTTCTCTGGTACACTCTGGAACTCCCTGCGAGCTTCTGTATTTCCACCTTCCAGTGACCTGAACTCAATCAAGAGGGAGGTTTCAAGACTATTCTGTCCACCTCACCAGTGCAAGAGTTGACCTGTGCTCTCAATCCTTCATCTCTTTCTCTGGCACACTCTGGAACTCCCTGTCTACTTCTATGATCTGAATTCACTGAAGAGGGAGGTTTTTAAGACATTTATCCTATTCTGTCCACCTCTCCAGTGCAAGAGTTGACCTGTACTCTCAATCCTTCATCTCTTTCTCTGGCACACTCTGGAACTCCCTGTCTACTTCTATGATCTAAATTCACTGAAGAGGGAGGTTTTTTAAGACATTTATCCTATTCTGTCCACCTTTCCAGTGTAAGAGTTCATCAGTACTCTCAATCCTTCATCTCTTTCTCTGGAACACTCTGGAACTCCCTGCCTACTTCTGTGACTTGAATTCGTTGAAGAGGGGGGTTTGAAGGCTACCTCTGCAATACAAGAATTTAGCCAGTACTCTCAATCCTTCATCTCTTTCTCTGGCACACTCTAGAAGTCCCTGCCTACTTCTATGACCTACACTCATTGAAGAGAGAGGTTTGAAGACATTTTATCCATTCTGTCCACTTCTCCAATGCTCTTCCTGTGATCTGAACTCATTGAAGAGGGAGCTTTCAAGAAATTTATCCTATTTGCTTGGCTAACTATCTCAGACCTGCTCGAGGACTGGCATCTTGGTAGGCCTTTTGTTGAATCGTTTTTGTTGTTCTTGGCCAGATTTCCTTTCTTACTTAAAAATCTCTCTCTCTCTCTCTCTCTCTCTCTCTCTCTCTCTCTCTCTCTCTCTCTCTCTCTGTGGTACTATTTTTAAGGGTGTTTTTATGGTGTTATTGACATATTAACAAGATTTTAACCCTATTAACTAGAGAAACAATACGTGACGCGGGTTTTTAAAGGTGGTTTTTGGTGTTTGTTTAGAGAACATGGGATTTTAATGGTGTTCTGTGGTTTTAGTTGAAAATACATGGGTTTTTAAGAGTGTTTTATGGTTGTAGTGATTGATTGACAAGTTTCCACATCACTGACAGGAGAAACAATAAGTGACATGAGTTTTTGAGGATGTTTTTGGGGTTGTACTTAAAGCGACACAGGTTTTTAAGGGTGTTTTATGGTTCTAGTGAGTTTCTAAAGATGTTTTTTGTGTTTCTAGTTAAAATTATTGGTTTTGAAAAGTGTATTTACGTTCCTAGTGGCAGATTTCACAAGATTTCTACTCTAAACAGGAGAAACTCTTGAGAACTCGGCTATTCATCTCTGCAGCCTTGGGTAACAGTCGTGTGAGAGACCAAAGCGTTTTCTGAATACAAGCATTTTACCATTTAAGAAAACTGAAAAGAATAGATTTAGATTTTAGAGTGTATTAGTAAAGGAAGGAGGGAAGGTACTGGTTAACTCTTGCACTAGTGAGGTGGACTGAAAAGTGTTGGAAGATAATAATGTAGGAACAGATAGAGAGTTTGCAAGTGAAGCACACACACACACACACACACACACACACACACACAATGGCAGGATATGGTTAGAAAGAGAGGAAGAGAGAGAGACAAAGGAGGGAGGAAGAGACACAGAGGAAAGATGAAAATGAGATATGAATATAGATATTGAAGTGAAAAGATCTTTGTTGTTGTTGTTATTATTATTATTATTATTATTATTATTATTATTATTATTATTATTATTATTATTATTATTATTATTATTTATGTTGATATTCTATTTATATTTTCTTCTTCTTCTTCTTCTTCCTCTTCTTCTTCTTCTTCTTCTTCTTCTTCTTCTTCTTCTTCCTCTTCCTCTTCTTCTTCTTCTTCTTCTTCTTCTTCTTCTTCTCCTCCTCCTCCTCCTCCTCCTCCTCCTCCTCCTCCTCCTCCTCCTCCTCCTCCTCCTCCTCCTACTACTACTACTACTGCTGCAACTACTACTACTACTACTACTACTACTACTACTTACTACTACTTATTATTATTATTATTATTATTATTATTATTATTATTATTATTATTATTATTACATGATTACTATTATATTACATCTTCCCGTATTCATTTTAATTATTTTTCTTCATACATTAATATCTTATCGCTATTCATTTATGTTTTATTTAATCTATTTATTGATTTTCCTGCATTTTATCATATTCTATTAATTATTTACCTTATTAATTTACTTACCCTCGTTTTTATCAAGTCATTTCTATTCTTTATTTCATTCATTTATTTCTCTTTCTTTCTTTTTTTTTATTTATATCAAGTGGGCTTTTCACGGGAATTTCTGGGCCAAAGGGGATATTTTTGTGCCTCCTATCTCAAAGCCCACCCGCTAGGAAACCGTTGCCCCGAGTGAGGAAGCCCAACCTACACTCGGACCGTGGACAGGATTCGAACCCGTGCGCTTGGAGACCCTCGGACCCCAAAGCACGCATGTTTCCACTGTACCACGGCGGCAAACTGTATTTTCCGACTACGTGGCTGTTGTTATTATTGTTGTTGTTGTTGTCGTTGTTGTTTTCGTTGTTGTCAAATTACGTTATCTATATACTTATTTTTCTTGTTATATTTATGTATTTGTTGACCGATTTTCTCAGTTTTCCAGTTTGTTGTTGTTGTTGTTGTTGTTGTTGTTGTTTTCACGTTGTCATCTCTATATTTATTTATTTATTTATTTATTGACCGATTTTATTTATTTTCTTAGGAAGGACGTGGTGGTTTGTTGTTGTTGTTGTTGTTGTTGTTGTTGTTGTTGTCAAGTTGAATAACCTCTATTTACATTTTTATTTATTTTATTTTATTTTATTTTTTATTATTATTATTATTATTATTATTATTATTATTATTATTATTTTATTCATTGACGTGTTTATTATTAATTTTCCCAAGTAAGGAATTGGCGCATTGTTATCAAGTTAACCCCTTCAATACTGGGACATATTATTACCTTGAGATTTGTGTACGTTTAGATCCAATATATTTACATTAGGGAGGGTCTATGGAGGTCAGAAGATTAATGGCCAGTCTTCACCATTTTAACCCCTTCAATACTGGGACACATTTTTACCTTTAGATTTGTGTACCATTAGACCAATTTATTGACATTAGGAATGGTCTATGGAGGTCAGAAGATTAATGGCCACAGTCTTCACCATTTTAGCCCCTTCAATACTGGGACACATTTTTACCTTGAGATTTGTGTACCATTAGACCAATTTATTGACATTAGGAAGGATCTATGGTGGTCAGAAGATTAATGGCCACAGTCTTCACTATTTTAGCCCCTTCAATACTGGGACACATTTTTACCTTGAGATTTGTGTACCATTAGACCATTTTATTGACATTAGGAAGGGTCTATGGAGGTCAGAAGATTAATAGCCACAGTCCTCACTATTTTAACGCCACATATAAATTCCTGACCAAATAGTAAGCAGAATGAATAGGGAAACACATCATGGCACTCAAAGTCTTAAAACCATCTCTATACCTGTTGGCTTATTGTGTTATTCATTTGTTAACCTCATTACTTACGGTTTGCCTTACTAATTTGCCAGGAAGGACGTGGTGGGAGTGAGTGAGAGGCAGGACAACTTACAGGCCACGCTCTCACAGTTGCTGGAAGAGAGGAAGATGCTGGTGGCGGATCTCACACAGGCTGGCGTCATCTCCCTACACACGCGGTAAGAGAGAGAGAAAGAGAGAGAGAGGGAAGGGGAGGTGTTGTATGGTTATAGTTAGGGAATTAGTTTTATTGTTGTTGTTGTTGTTGGTGTTGTTGTTGTTGTTTTTGTTATCGTTGTTTTTCTTGTTCTTGTTTTTGTTTTCTTCTTCTTCTTCTTCTTCTTCTTCTTCTTCTTCTTCTTCTTCTTCTTCTTCTTCTTCTTCTTCTTCTTCTTCTTCTTCTTCTTCTTCTTCTTCTTCTTCTTCTTCTTCTTCTTCTTCTTCTTCTTCTTCTTCTTCTTCTTCTTCTTATTATCCTTATTTATCCTCCTTCTTCTTATTGTTGTTGTTGTTATTATTATCATTATTATTATTATTATTATTATTATTATTACCATTTATCACCACCTCCTCCTCCACCACCACCACCATCATCATCATCATCATCATCATCATCATCATCATCATTATCACCACCACCACCACCACCACCACCACCACCACCACTACTACTACTACTAACACCTCCCCCCCCCCATTCCAGATCTAAATTGGAGGGTACGCTACTACAGCCTACCCCAGATCTAAATTGAGGGTCGCACAGACATGATGGGGGTGGTGGGGGGCGGGGGTGGCGGAGGGGGGTCGAGAGGGGGCAGCGGTAACCATAGCAACGACTCAGGTGTGGCGTTGCTGCTGGAGAGGGCGCACCTGGCCTTTGGGGGGGCTGACCACACGCCCTCGCCCACGCCCACCACACACCGCACGTCAGACCAGGTATGGGGGAATGGGGAAGAAAAGGGGGTGAAGTTATATAAGGTAGAAATCAGTGTTTGTTTGTTTTTTATTTATTTATTTATTTATCTTTTTTTAGGGAGAGAGAGAGAGGTATTTTTGTTTGATAATGGGTGTTTTTGGGTGTACATGGGAGAGAAATGGGTGTTTTGGGTGTATATGGGAGAGAAATGGGTGTTTTTAGGTGTATATGGGAGAGAAATGGGTGTTTTTAGGTGTATATAGGAAGAAAATGGGTGTTTTTAGGTGTATATGGCAGGGAAACGGGTCTTTTGGGTGTATATGGGAGAGAAATGGGTGTTTTTGGGTGTATATGGGAGAGAAATGGGTGTTTTTGGGTGTATATGGGAGAGAAATGGGTGTTTTAGGTGTATATTGGAGGGAAATGGGTGTTTTGGGTGTATATGGGAGAAAATGGGTGTTTTGGGTGTAGGGAGAGAAATGGGTGTTTTGGGTGTATATTGGAGAAAATGGGTGTTTTGGGTGTATATGGGAGGGAAATGGGTGTTTTTGGGTGTATATGGGAGAGAAATGGGTGTATATGGGTGTACATGGGAGAGAGATGGGTGTATATGGGTGGGAAATGGGTGTTTTGGGGTGTATATGGGAGAGAAATGGGTGTTTTTAGGTGTATATGGGAAGGAAATGTATTTTTTTGGGTGTATATGGTAGGGAAATGGGTGTTTTGGGTATATATGGGAGAGAAATGGGTGTTTTGGGTATATATGGGAGAAAATGGGTGTTTTGGGTGTATATGGGAGAAAATGGGTGTTTTAGGTGTATATGGAGAGAAATGGGTGTTTTGGGTGTATATGGGAGAGAAATGGGTGTTTTGGGTGTACATGGGAGAGATGATGTGTATATGGGAGAAATGGGTGTTTTGGGTGTATATGGGAGAAAATGGGTGTTTTGGGTGTATATGGGAGAAAATGGGTGTTTGGGTGTATATGAGAGAAATAGGTGTTTTAGGTGTATATGGAGAAAAAAGGTGTTTTAGATATGGAGAAAATGGGTGTTTTAGGTGTATATGGGAGAAATGGGTGTTTTGGGTGTATATGGGAGAAAATGTGTGTTTTGGGTATATATGGGAGAGAAATGGGTGTTTTGGGTGTATATGGAGAGAAATGGGTGTTTTAGGTGTATATGGGAGAAATGGGTGTTTTGGGTGTATATGGGAGAAAATGGGTGTTTTGGGTATATATGGGAGAAAATGGGTGTTTTGGGTGTATATGGGAGAAAAATGGGTGTTTTTGGGTGTATATGGGAGAGAAATGGGTGTTTTTGGGTGTATATGGGAAAAAAATGTTTTGGGTGTATATGGGAGAAAATGGGTGTTTTGGGAGAAATGTGTTTTGGGTGTATATGGTGAGAAATGGGTGTTTTTGGGTGTATATGGGAAGGAAATGGTTTTTTTTTGGGTGTATATAGAAGAGAAATGGGTGTTCTTGTGTTTCTTTGGGAGATTTGTGTCTTTTAATGAATAGATGGGTGTTGTGGGCTTGTATGGGTGTTTTAGTGTTTATATGGGAGAAAATGGTGTTTTGTGTTCCAGGTAAAGAAATGGTGATGAAAATTTTGTGTTCGTGTTTTTTTTTTTTTTTATTAATTAATCAATTTATTTATTTATTTTTCTTGGATGGGGAGAGAAGTGGGTAATTTTTCTGTTTTTTTTTTTTTTTTTTTTTTTTTTTTTTGTCTTCTACTAATTCTCTTTTTCATCCATTCCTCCTCCTCCTCCTCCTCCTCCTCCTCCTCCTCCTCCTCCTCCTCCTCCTTTTCTTCTTCCATCTTCTCTCTTTCATCTTTTTCTTTTTTTCTTTTGTTTATTCCTATCACCACCTCCTCTTCCTCCTCCTCTTCCTCTCTCTCTCTCTCTCTCTCTCTCTCTCTCTCTCTCTCTCTCTCTCTCTCTCTCTCTCTCTCTCTCTCTCTCTCTCTCTCTCCTCCTCTCTTCCTCCTTTCCTTAATCTTCTATTCCTATCACCTCTCCTCCACAACCTCCTCCTCCTCCTCCTCCTCCTCCTCCTCCTCCTCCTCCTCCTCCTCCTCTCCTCCTCCTCCTCCTCCACCACCACCACCACCACCACCACCACCACCACCACCACCACCACAGGACTCCCTCCCAGAGCAGCCTTCCCTCCTTGTTCCTCCTTCAGTGTATGATTATGTAGCAGGATTGAGGAACCACCCCCCTGCCCCTCCTGCACCCCCCTCCTCCACGGGGCCCCTCCAGGACACGCACGCCCCTCCTTCCAGGCCAGGTGAGAGAGAGAGAGAGAGAGAGAGAGAGAGAGATTTGTTCATCCTATATATAAAAAAATACAAAGGAAACATTTAAAAAGCAATAAAACAACAATGAAAATGGAAATAGGAGAGAGAGAGAGAGAGAGAGAGAGAGAACAAACATCACCTTCTCACCCCCATCAGGACAACCACCAAACAACAACAATAACAATAACAAGGAAAAGAAAATCAGAAGCAGAACAAGACTGAACGAGAACAGTCTCACAGATAACGGCACTCATTCAGACTTCCCTGATGACGACGCGCTCTACGATTCAGATTCCTCGCTCACCATTGCTGCCAACAAGTCACTGAGCCTCACCACCTCCCTAAGCCAGCAGTGTGACCTCGAGTTGCACCAAGCCACCTCCGCCGCCTCCTCCACCCGCGCCAACTCCACTTCCGAGGGTTCTGAGCACGGGAAGGTGGAGGGCGGTGGAGTAGGGGGTTATTGTCGCCATTTGCAGTTTTGCCCAAGGGAGAATGGTATGTAGGTGTGGTAGTGGTTGAAGTAGTAGTTGTTGTTGTAATAGTTGTAGTTGTAGTTGTAGTAGTGTTAATAGTAGTAGTGTTTTCTTCATTTTGTATTCATTTCTTTGTTTTTGTTCTTCGTTCTTTAAAAGGTAATGCAATTGATCTCAGATGGCGAGACTTTATTTTTTATTTATTTCATTCATTCATTTATTTGTTTATTTTTATTTATTTATTTATTTATATTTTTGGTGCAAATTTTCGACATTTTCATTGGCCTCTCGGTGTGACTTGCAACTTTGTGACTGCAACTGTGACATTTTTTCCCAGTTATTTTGTTTTCTTATACAAAGTGGGCTTTTCATGGTATTATTGGGTGCCTCCTATCTGAAAGCTCATCCAATAGGGAACTGTTACCGCGAGTGAAAGCCCTTCCTTCACTCTGACTGTGCCAGCATTAGAACCCATGCGCCTGGAGACTCCTCAGACCCCAAAAAGCATGGTTCCACTATACCACTACACCCCTAAACCCTTCACTAATATCTACAGCTCCTCCTCCTCCTCCTCCTCCTCCTCCTCCTCCTCCTCCTCCTCCTCCTCCTCCTCCTCCAGCCACAGCAATTTCATAAAAAAAAGAATTATTTGTTTCTGTTCAGTCACGGAAAATTGGCAGTGTGACTTTGCTTAGCGGGACTTTTCAAAACATTTACTTTGAAATTCATGGTGAAGCAAAGTCACAAAGTTGCAAATTGGTGCCGTAACGCCCAGCTCTGGTAGCAGCAGTAGTGGTGGTAGTAGTAGTAGTAGTAGTAGTAGTAGTAGTAGTAACTTATTTATTTATTTATCTTTTTTTGCTCTTCATTGTCATTAAAAGTAATATGACAACTTATCTTCGTTAACATATTCTCTCCTCCTCCTCCTCCTCCTCCTCCTCCTCCTCCTCCTCCCACCAGGCAAAGATACCACCACCACCACCACCACCACAGACCCCTACCAGACCCCCTCCCCGGTGGGCATGGGGCGGGGTGGTGACCTGAGTGACCCCCGGGAGGCGCGGCGGTACAGGGTTGCCAAGGAGCTGCTGGACACAGAGAAGAAATACTGCCGGACTCTGTGGACCATTCAGGACACGTTTGCAGAGCCACTCAAGAAGGCCAATATTCTGTCACGCAAGGATATCAGGTGAGAGAGAGAGAGAGAGAGAGAGTGGGGGATACTTGTAGTGTGTATTTTTAAGTGAGTGAGTATGAGTGAGGGGAATGAAAGACAGGAAGAGAAAAAAAAGATATGTAAATTTATTTTTCTATATGTCACTTATTTCTTTTACACGTATGTGAGAGAGAGAGAGAGAGAGAGAGAGAGAGAGAGAGAGAGAGAGAGTAACACACAAATTTCCTTCTTTTCCCCAAAAACCACAGTATTTGATGGTTCATAAGACGCATGGGGTTGTTAGACGCATCCAGTTTTTGCAGACATTGAAATGAGAAAACGGCAAATGAGCGGATTAAAGCTCTGAATATGAAGTGAAGAATTTCACTGACATTTGAAGACTCACAGCATTTAGATCATTATTAGATCCCAATATTTTGTATTTAAAAACTTTAATTTTTGCGAGTAGCCTATGTACCAATCCTGTTGCGAGATGTAAACATGTAGGCTACCTGGCATATGGCATTAGCATCTTTTTTTTATTTGTGTGCAAGGTAAGAATGTTAAAAAATAGGTGCAGTTTTAATTGTATCAAAGTGTGTCTTACCTCAAGGAGTAACAGCATCACACTGTAAAGAATGCAGTGAGTCTTGCCCACCTCAAGATTAAGATTACTGATCGCGTGATTTGTCTTGGTTCATGTGGTGTATGGCAGATTCTTCCTGCCTGGTGTCATTTTGTGTAAATTACCAGTCTGTATGACCTATTTTATATTGATACCTTGAAAGAATGAGTCGTTGTGTGGTGTAGTACCAATCATCACTTTGTTTACATGTGTCAAGACGTCTGGGGTTTGATTTTAGAGGCTTTGTTGCCATAGACTTACCACCAACCATTGCCTCACTACTGAACCTTGGCCTCTTAGGATCAGCCTCATTTCCTGAGACTTTTTTTTTCTTTTGCAGGGTAGAAAAGTTGCATCTTATGAACAATCAAACACGATAATTTTCCTTAATTTCCCAAAAAAAAAAACTTTTCTGTACTTTCCCAAAACACAACCACAAATCCCAGCCTTGCCATGTCACCCTTACACAACCTGCTCGTCTCATCTTGTTAACTGCATACCTTCCCTCTTTCCATGGCCTCACTGCACAAGACTTTTTTTTTTTTTTTTTTTTTTATTTCTACCATGTGGGCTTTTCACGGGAATTTCTGGGTTAAAGGGGATACTTTTTTAGGGTACCTCCTATCTCAAAGCCCACCCACTAGGAAACCGTTGCCCCGAGTGAGGAAGCCCAACCTACACTCAGACCATGGACAGGATTCGAACCCGTGCGCTTGGAGACCCCTCGTACACCAAAGCACGCATGGCTCATTTTCTCCCCAATATTCTGTCCAATTCTCTAATGCAAGAGCTAACCAGTATTCCTAATCATCTCTTTCTTTGGTAAACTTTTGAACTCCCTGCCTGCTTCCTTATTTCTACTTTCCTGTGACTTAAACTCTCAGGACTGTGGCATAGTTGGTGTTTTAGCAGTGAGCGGTCTGTGTGTATCAAGAATATGGATCTAGGCATAATTATGAGTAGCACACACAGGCTTAGTGACATAAAACTGACAACCATGATGACTAAAAGTGTTACCCCAATAAAGTGTTGGCTGGGGCGGACCACCCCTTCCCCCAACAATAGCTACACCACTGCAGGAGGGAGACTTCAACACATTTATCCTCCTTTCTTGGCTGACGTTTTTGTCATTGTAAGGACCTGACATCTCACTAGGCCATTGTTTTACTGCATATTTTTGTTCCACTCACTGCTTTCCTTCCTTCAAAAGAAATAAACAACAATATACATAAAATAAATAAATATCTCTGTGTGTCGGGCAGCACACTGTTCCCGGAGGAGGTGTACCAGCTGTATGACAAGCACAGCATCCTGCAACACCAGCTGAGGGAGAGGCTTGGCTCCTGGAAGTGGCAGCCGCTGGTCGGGGACGTGGTGGCGCGCTTCACTGACCCACGGCAGAGTGATGTGCTGCGCCTCTACACCACTTATGTTAACGACTTCCCTGAGGTGCTCAAGACCTTCAGGAAGATGTGCCACACCTCTCAGCCCTTCACCAGGTTCATCAAGGTCAGAGAGAGAGAGAGAGGAAGGAAAGATGGAAAAAGTAATTTGAAGGATTTTATGAAGGTTTTGCTCCACTAGGTTTATGAATTTGTGACAGAGAGAGAGAGAGAGAGAGAGAGAGAGAGAGAGAGAAAGTGTAGAGAAGAGGGAAGAATAATAGAGGGATTAAAAGAAATAAAAAGAAATGTGGTTTTAAGAATTATATGAATGTTTCTCTCATCATTAAGGTGAGAGAGAGAGAGAGAGAGAAGGAGGAGGATAAAAAGATGGAAGAACAGTGATTTAAGAATTTTATGAAGGTTTCTCTCACCCTCAAACACAAATCATTCCTTCTGATCCACTGCCACCACTTCTCCTTTCCATGTTTCCCCTCAAGCACAGTTATTCCTTCTATTCTAACTGGATTTTTCCTCCTCAAACAATTATATCTTTTATTCCATCACTATAACCACTTTTCATAATTCTCTACTTCAAAATGCAAATAATTTCTTCTAATCCACTACCACCACCTTTCCTCCCATCTTCCTCCTTAACCCCTTCAGCACCATGACACATTTTCATATTCATTCTGCTTACTATTTGGTGGTTTTATACAGCTTCGGAAATTTATGTGGCGATTAATGGCTAAAGACTTAATTTGCTTTATCTTCTGACCTCCATAGACCCTTCCTAATGTCAATAAAATGGTATAATTGTACACAAATCTCAAGGTAAAGATGTGTCCCAGTTTTGAAGTGGTTAACCCATTCAGAATCATGATGTGTTTTCATATTCATTCTGATTACTGTTTGGTGATTTTATACAGCTTCAGAAACTTATGTTAGGATTAAGATAGTGAAGACTGTGGCTATTAATCTTCTGACCTTCATAGACCCTTGCTAATGTAAATAAAATTGTCTAATCATGCACAAAATCATGGTAGAAATGCATCCCATTACTGAAGAGGGACCCCCTGTCAAACGCCCTCCAGTGCCCAGTAACACACCCTAACATCTCTACAATTTTTTTTAGTTTTCTACCTCAAAAACAAATAATTCCTTCCATCAATATTTTTTTTCAACCACAAACAATTATGCCTTCTATTTCACCACCACCACCACCACCAGTCCACTCTGTAACACACACTAACACCCCTAAACATCCTCAAAACACCTTCAAACATGCAATAACACCTTTAATCCCTTGAGTACCATGACATTTCCTTATTCATTCTGGTTACTATTTGGTACTTTTTACAGCTTCAGTAACTTATGTAGAGATTAGAATAGTGGAGACTGTGGCCATTAATCTTCTGACCTCCATAGACCCTTCCTAATATCAATAAAATGGTCTAATCATATACGAATCCCAAGGTAAAAGTGTGTCCCAATATTAAAGGGATTGAAATTTCACAGGGATGTCTCGAGCAGCCAGCATGTGGAGGGCTGGACCTTGGCGCCTTCCTCCTCACCCCAGTCCAACGCATACCCAAGTACATCCTTCTAATCAAGCAGTTATTAAGATACACAGAATCCACACACCTCGACTACCTCCACCTCCACACCTGCCTGGACCGCCTTAGAGACTTCCTGGCTAGACTCAACGATTCTATGGAGCATTCCTTTCAACTGGTCCACATCCACCTGGCCCCTCCACCCTCAGCCCAGGTGGAGGAGGAAAAAGTTGTGCATCTTCGACATTTGAGTCAGTTTGAGGAGGTGAAGGATGGGGGTGTCTTGGCAGCGTCTTCTGGCTACCACCACCACCACCATCACCACTTGCATAATGGGAATAGGTGTGTGTATTTACCTATTTGTATTTACCTATTTGTGTATTGCAGGGCCCGAGCTAAGCTCTCTGTGTCCTGTCTCCTTGTCCATTCCTGTCATATCTCTCTTTCATCTGATTGACACACACTGCATCAACGACGTCACTGCTCAGTTTATTCCACTTATCAATGCTACAATGCGGGAAACTGTATTTTCTCACGTCATTTAGACAGATGTCTTTTATTAGCTTTTTTCCATGTCCTCGGAGATGATTACTTGTGGTCACCTTTATCAACTCTCTATCCAGTATGTCAATCTTGTTCACCAATTTATACATAGTTATCATGTCTCCTCTTGTTCTTCTCTCTTCTAATGTGGTCAGCCCCCAGTGTGTGTGTGTGTGTGTGTGTGTGTGTGTGTGTGTGTGTGTGTGTGTGAGAGAGAGAGAGAGAGAGAGAGAGAGAGAGAGAGAGAATGAATCAGTCTGTGTGTGTGTGTGTGTGTGTGTGTGTGTGTGTGTGTGTGTTTTAAGGAAAGAGAATTATGATATAATAATAGAAGTAAGAATGTAATTATTGTTGATATGAATTAGCAATTGTAGTAGTAGTAATAGTAGTTAGCTTCAGAACCACCACCACCACCACCACCACACACTCCCCCATCCACAGAAATACTCCCCTTCCACACCTAACCTAACCTTACTCTCAATCTAACCTAACCTAACCTAACCCAACTCAACCCACAGAATAGGTCGCTTGCCTCGCCGCTCCACCTCCTCCCTGGGCAGCCCCACCACCAGCCCAACCCTGAGCCCCCCCGGCAGTCTGGGTGGTGGCAGCCCAACCCGGCCCCCACAGCGGTCCCTCAGCTCAGCGGGGGTGGAGGCAGGAGGGGGGAGGAGGCATCGAGACCACCATCAGCACCGCCAGCCTCTCGACTCAAGATCCTCATCTCTTCCGCAGTTCACCAACAATAGGTACTGCCGGGAACGTAGCCCCCTCCTGCCCCCAACAGCCAAGGGTGCGATCTAGGAGTGAGAGTGTAGCCTCAAGACGGCCCCTCCAGCCCCACAGCTCCCCAGACAGCCCTGCAGATAGCCCCGTCTTGGCCCCAGCACTGTCTGTCTTGAGTGTCACTTCCAAAGAGGCGCGTTGGAAGGACATGTCAGGGAGTGAGCCATTTTTAGCTGAAACGCCAACTTCTGCCCCCTCCCTGCTCACCCCAGCCCCCACCCACAGTACCTTGAGTGTGGACGGGCAGCCCCACAGCCCCCCACACCCCAGCGCTTGGACAGACAGACATGCAGATGACAGGAAGAAGAAATCATTGAGAACATCACTTCGAAATATGTTTACATTTAAGAAAAGGTATGTCCCTCCTCCTCTTCCTCTTCCTCCTCCTTCTCCCTCCTCCTCCTCCACTCTTCCACCTCTCCCTCACACTCCTCCACCTTGTCTCCTCCACCGTATCTCCTCCACCAAGATAGGTAGTCTTCTTCCTTCTCCTTCTCTCTCTACTATTCCTCTTCCCTCCTCCTCCTCCACCTCCTCCCCCTCTGCCCACACTAAGAGGAGGAGGTCTTGGTGTGCAGATTTGTTTGTTTTCCGAGATGAGTCTTCTTCCTCCTCTTCCTCTTCCTCTTCTGGTAAACTAGACCCTTCCTCTTCTTCCTCTCCTCCTCCTCCTCCTCCTCCTCTTCCTCTTCCTCGTATTTTACATGAGAGTGCTGTGTAAGTTGTTTTCCTCTCTTCTTCTTCTTCTTCTTCTTCTTCTTCTCTCTTCTTCTTCTTCTTCTTCTTTTCTTTCTCTACTCTTCCTTCTTCTTTATCTGATAGGATAGGAAAACTAAATCATTGTTCATAACCTCTCTCTCTCTCTCTCTCTCTCTCTCTCTCTCTCTCTCTCTCTCTCTCTCTCTCTCTCTCTCTCTCTCTCTCTCACATAAGCACTAGCACATAATATGAATATCCCACATTTTTTTTCTTCATTTTTTATCACTTTTAACAAATTTGAACAGAAAAAAAAATGAAAAAAATTGTAACTTTCTTCAAATTACCTGCAAGTATTTTTTTTTCACTTTTTTTTATCGTGAGTATTTTTTTTTTTTTTTTTTCTTCTTTTTTTCCTCTTTAATGAATTTGAAGCACTGTCTCATTTTCCTGCATTCTCATTGGCTGATGCAGGCCACGCCCCCAAACCTGATCCACCAATCAGAGAAGCCGTGAGAACCATTCAAATATTCAGCTTCTTCATTATTTCCTTTTAGTTATTTATTGTATTTTATCTTTTTATTTATTTATTTATTTCTATTTTGCCATTCACAGTGCATGTAATTTTTTTTTCTTTTCTTTTTTTTCATATTTATCTGCATTATTATTTTATTTTAGTATTTATTGTATTTATCTGTTCATTTAGGTATTTATTATTCAGTGCATGCAATATTTTCTTTTTTTTTATATTTTCCTTTTCTTTTTCATAACTTTTCATAATTATCTCCATTATTATATTTTTCTCTGCATTTTTTTATTATTCACAATGCATATAATATTTCTTTTTTGTGATATTTCCATTTTTCATTTTTTTTCCTTCACATTTCATCATATTTCTAGTTTCAAAGGTCTTTTTCTTCATAGATCGTCACACTTGTTTTATTATTATTTATTCACTTATCGCTTCTTTCCTTTTCTCAACATTTATTTTCTGTTGATTTGCATACAATACTTTTTTTTTATTTTGAAAGAACACAGTGGCATTTTTTTCACATTTTGCTGAATTCTTGTAGATTTTAGAAGATTTTAGACTTTGAGTGAGAGTTGGCATTGTATTGTTACCTGTCACACACACACACACACACACACACACACACACACACACACACACACACACACACACACACACACACACACACACACACACACACACACACACACACACACACACACACACACACACACACACAGAACCCTTGCATTACTTAAGTATTTATAATGAATAAAATAAACACACTTTTTACTTATATTATCACTTAAGTAGTCAAACAAGGTGAAATATACAAGCTTATTACTTATTTACTTATACAGAATGAAATAGGTGCACTTTTGATACTTATAGATTAAATATATACTTATTACTTAGATTATTACTTAAATATGCATAAATGAAATATTCAGCTGGTTTTTTTTTTTTATTAGTACTTAAATATCTATACAAGATTGAATATGTACATTTAATACTTTTGTTGTTACTTAAATACTTATAAGATGAAATGCATATGCTAGTTTTTACATAGATTTATATACTTATTACTCAGACATGCACAATTATTACTTAAATGCTTAGATATACACACTAGTTACTTATAAACCTGATATTGTCTTTACTTTCTACATGATAAGTGCTATGAATACTTAGGATATACTTTACACTTATGATTACTTAGAACACTCATACAGCTATTACTTAAACACTTAGATATACACACTAGTTACTTATAAACCTCATTTTGTCTTTATTTTTCTACATGTTACTATGAATAATTAGGATATACATTATACTTACGATTCCTTTTGTTTGTTGTGTTTACATGTCACTACTAATACCACCAACTCCTCTAAACTTCAACTACACAGTGAATTATGGCGTTTTGCATAGTGGCCCCAGAATAGACAACCTCCTTTCCAGCCATCCATGTCACTTACTATTGCTGATACAGTTTAGAAGGGTTTGTGATAGTACTTACACTTCAACAGTCATTTCATGTTGTTTTTCCAGACCCCTCTAAACCTCAGCTACACAGTGGATTATGGCTTTTTGCATAGTGGCCCCAAAATAGACAACCTCCTTTCCAGCCATCCATGTCACTTACCATTATTGATACAGTTTAGAAGGGTTTGTGATAATACTTCAACAGTCACTTCAATTTGTTCTGCCACCAACTCCTCTAAACCTCAGCTACACAGTGGATTATGGCGTTTTGCACAGTGGCCCCAAAATAGACAACCTCCTTTCCAGCCATCCATGTCACTTACCATTATTGATACAGTTTAGAAGGAACTTTTCTAAACCTCAGCTACACAGTGGATTATGGCTTTTTGCATAGTGGCCCCAAAATAGACACTCTCCTTTCCAGCCATCCACGTCACTTACCATTATTGATACAGTTTAGAAGGGTTTGTGATGATACTTCTACAGTCACTCCAATTTGTTCTGCCACCAACTCCTCTAAACCTCAGCTACACAGTGGATTATGGCGTTTTGCATAGTGGCCCCAAAATAGACACTCTCCTTTCCACTTACCATTATTGATACAGTTTAGAAGGATTTGTGATGATACTTCAACAGTTTCTTCAATTTGTTCTGCTACCAACTCCTCTAAACCTCAACTACACAGTGAATTATGGCGTTTTGCACAGTGGCCCCAAAAAATAGGCACTCTCCTTTCCAGCCATCCATGTCACTTACCATTATTGATACAGTTTAGAAGGGTTTGTGATGATACTTCAAGTCACTTAATTTGTTTTTCCATTTATGTATGATTCTCTCTTCATTAATTAACTTTTCTAGACTTTTTCATTCATGTTTTTACCTTTTCTATATTTACATTAAGATTTACCTGTTTTATTATCATTATTATTATTTTTTTTCATTTTTTCCATCTATATTCAACATTTTTTTTTTTCTCTCTCTCTTTTTTTCAATTTTCCTTTGCACAATTTCATCACTAGTTTGATCTGCTTCTTATTCTGTATCCAACCCTCTCCATTTATTTCCTTTTTTCCTTAATTCCCCATTTTTATCAAAGCTTTGCATGTTTCCCCTTTTTTTTTTTTTTTTTTTGCAATTATCATTATTATTGCATGTTATGATATTTGCATGATATTTTAATGTATATATCATTTTATTTATACATTTCATATAGAATTATGCTTAGCTTTGAAAATAGTGCATGAAGAGTTGATGCTTGAATGATAGATAGTTAGATAGATAAATAGACTGAAGGATAGATAGATAGATAGAAGGATAGACAGAGATAGATAGGTAGATAGATAGATAGATAGACAGACAGACAAATAGATAGATAGACAGACAAATAGATAGATAGATGGAGACATATAGACAGACAGATAAACAGATAGATAGATAGATAGACAGACAGATAGATAGAATAGACAGATAGAGATAGATAGATAGATAGATAGACAGATAAATAGATAGGCAGATAGATAGATAGACAGACAGACATATATAGATAGACAGATAAATCGATAGATAGACAGATTGGTAGACAAATGGATAGATAAATAGACAGATTGATAGATAGAAAATAGATAGATAGACATATACATAGATAAAATAATTTTGAGGAATGTTTACAGTTTGATAGATAGATAGAGAGAGAGAGAGAAAAAAAAATAAGATTACAAGATTGATATAAATTAAGAGAAGATTAGAAGATAGATGAAGCAAATAGAGTAAGAGGCAACAAAGAGAGAGAGAGATAGATAGATAGACTAACAAATATTGGATTCATTTTTTCTATCCATAGGTACAAAAACTGGCTCAAATATTCAGTTTTAATCACTTAGAATAGAAAAACATTAAGGAAAGATGGATCAGGAAAATAAAAAAGAGATAGAATTAAAGAAAGAATATTAAATAGCAAAAAGAAACTAGTGAAATTTAAATCTTGTATAGGAAAAGATAGATTAGACAAAAAATCAAGAAAATAAGACAGAAAATAGGAATAGATAATAAACAAGGAAAAGAAAAAAATATACCAAAATTTTAATCTGTTTATAAATATTTCTTCCCCTTTTTTTGTCTTCCTTAAAAAAAATAAATAAATAAAAGCAATAGAATGGCAGGAGGAGGAGGAGGAGGAGGAGGAGGAGGAGGAGGAGTAGGAAGACCAGGAGGAGGAGGAGAGGAAGAGATAATGAGCAAGTACTGGGAAGCGACCACCACCATCACCACCGCAGGGAAGGAAGACCTCACCACCACCATCACCACCACGCCGCACCACCACCACCACCACCACCTCCTGCACCACCACCACCACCACCAACAACAGAAAATGGGATCGCGGTTGTCGGTGGTCGGAGATTTTGTGGATGAAGAAGGAAATCCGTGTTCAAATGTGTAGTGTGTTTGTTTTTTTTTTTTTTTTTTTTCTTTGATTTTTCTTATTTAAATTTTTCTTCCTTTTTCTTTTTTTTCTTTGTCTTGTTCGTTTCTTCTTGTTCTTATTTTCTTCTTTTTCCTCTTTTTCTTTTTTCTTTTCGTTTTTTTTCTTATTTTTCCTCCTTTTCCTCATTATTCATTATTATTATTATTATTATTATTATTATTATTATTATTATTCAAGTGTGTTTTACGTGGACACAAAATTATTCCTTGAAATTTGAATGAGAAAAAAAAAAAAAAAACGGATTTACAAATATGAAATGTGATGAAATTTTGTGAAGGAAAGAAAAAGAATAAATGGAGAATTCTTTTTATTATTATCATCATTTCTGTATTTTCTTTCGTAATTGTGTTCAAGAAAGTGAGAGAGGATGAAGGAAAAGAAAAATCGATTAAGAAAAAAAAAGGCAAATTGGGAAATGGAAATACAAAGGTAAATGTAAAGAAAACAAGAAAATAATGAAAGAAAATGAAAAAAATGATGGAAATATGCAAGAAAATAAATAAACAGGAAAATAATAAAAGAAAATGAAGAAAAAAGAGAAATGAAGTCAAACAAACAAAAGAAAGTGAAAACAGAAGAAAAGAAAATAAACAAACAGTAACAGGTGAAGAAAATAAGAAAAATTGAAAAAGAATAGACAAACAAGGAAATGAGAGAGAAACGTGAAAGAAAAAGAAAATAAAGACAATGAAATGGTGAAACAAACATTGAAAATAAAGAAAATGGGTGAGACAAAGTTAATTAAAGACAGTTAAAAGAAAAGATGTAAAGAAAGAATGAAAGAAAGAAAGAAAAACAAGAAAAAAAGGGTGGAAAGAAAATAAAAACAAATAAAACAGGATAAAATAACAAACAGTGATAAGAAAAAGGCGTAATAAAAAGAAGTAATAAAAGAAAGAATGAAAGAAAGAAAGAAAAAACAAGAAAAAAAGGGTGGAAAGAAAATAAAAACAAATAAAACAGGATAAAATAACAAACAATAACAAAAACAACGACAAACAGTATTTCCTTATACACAAACTGACAAAAATTACGAATGTGTACAGAGACAATGTGTAGTGTACATATGTATTAACTGTAGTTGTTGTAGGCATTACTGTAGAGGCATTGCACACACACACACACACACACACACACACACACACACACACGTTTTCTATGCGCTCTGTAAGGAAAATGGCATAAGGAGTAGTGTAGCTGTAAGAAAATGGGATTGTAGAGTTGAATTTATGCTTTCTTCTTCTTCTTCTTCTTCTTCTTCTTCTTCTTCTTCTTCTTCTTCTTCTTCTTCTTCTTCTTCTAACATCTTCCCCTTTTTTTCGTCTTTTCTATTGTCACCTCTTGTATTTCTGTTCATCTTTCATCATCATCATCATCATCATCATCATCATCCTATTTTTTATTTAACCATCATCATCATCATCATCATGTCATCATCATCGTCGTCATTATCATTACCATAATTATCTATTCTTATTCTCTTCTTTTTACCATTATCACTACAACTACTGCTACCTCCTCCTCCTCCTCCTCCTCCTCCTCCTCCTCCTCCTCCTCCTCCTCCTCTTCTTCTTCTTCTTCCTGACCATACAGTGTAGTAGGAAACAAACATCCGTCCAAATAAGACAGAAATGATAGTGATATTCTAATGCAAAACAAAGGATAGTGAGATAGACAGTATTTGAGGTGTTTTTGTTTTCATTCTATTTTCTTACAAGACAATACAAAGAAAGGAACTGTCCGTATTTATTTTTTTCTTCTTTGTTTTGTAGATTTTTGACGCACTGTTAGATAAGCTAATGATGACGATGGCGAGGATTTGACGTATTATTAACGGTGTAAGAATCTGCATTTATTCATTTATTTCATTTGTTTTCTGGGAAGGGAGAGAAAGAGAGATGAAAGGGTGATATTTTAAAGTGAATTAGTCTTGCTGCTTTTGTGGTGAAATATACAACCTGCCTATTGATTTGTTTGTATTCACCTATGACATCTTGTTGTTGTTATCATTATCTTCATCACCTTTATTAACGTTATTGTTAGTGCAGTACAACTTTTCCACCGAGTTCCTGAGACATCCTACAGCCAATACCACAGCATCTATCAAGGCTTCTTATGCCGCGACAGGAAAGCCTCTTCCTGTCATGGGCATAATGGTTGCCCCTGAACCATCAAGACCAAGGAGAGTGGAAGCAGAGCAGTGCTGGCCAGTGGTCTCCCTGGAACTAACAGGAAGACCTCCCCTTAAAAGTTCAGAGATGGTGGCACACTGAGGATTACTGCACTGTGCTGCTGGAAGGTACTTACTGAAAGACACATGTGCTGCCACTTATTCCACTCTACCAGGAGGGCATTTGCTAGTTCTATGAGCTATGGCTGTGGTGTCTCAAAACTCTCCTACAGGAATACACCTACATCCTGTCTGGTCAACCCCGTGATTGCCACTCTCCAGAATTCACTTTGCTATCACAAGTGAAGCTTCTCCACACCACTAAGGAAGATTATTTAGACACATCTAGACCCTTTTGTGGTCGTTCTATCACAATCTTGTATTCCCCATTTCTTCTTAAGATGAGGCTCGCATTGCTCCACCAACCTGCTTCTGTATTTCCAACTTCTTATGACCACTCCATTTAAGTGTTTGAAGACATTTGTCCTTTTTTTTTTTTTTTTTTACCATGTGTGTGTGTGTTTCTATTTTCCTATCTCTGTGTTTTGTTTGTTCTCCTCCTTCATTGGATCATTTTTCTCCATTCACATAGCAAGTGTAGTATAGCTAAAATATGTAGTCCTCCTCCTCCTCCTCCTCTTCCTACTCACTACTTTTCCTACTCATACCTCCTGCTGCTTCTTCCCCACATTTTGTAAGTACACCACACAAACATTGTTGAATTTCAAACAGTTTGAGACGCTTAATGTTTCTTTTTTAGCCTCTTGTGAAGTTTTACTATTGAAAACAATAAAATTATAGGTTATTAGTAGAGCTTTAGAAAAAACAAAGGTGCCAAGATGGTGATGGTAGTGGTGGTGATGGTGATGGAACCAATGAGAGAGAAATAACTAAATATTTCACATCTTTGGGACATGATCCTTCTATCTCCTTACCTTTGTGTGTGTTATATACAGTGTCCTGTACACACACACACACACACACACACACACACACACACACACACACGGCCCGGTAGCTCAGTGGTTAGAGCGCTGGCTTCACAAGCCAGATGACCGGGGTTCGATTCCCCGGCCGGGTGGAGATATTTGGGTGTGTCTCCTTTCACGTGTAGCCCCTGTTCACCTAGCAGTGAGTAGGTACGGGATGTAAATGGAGGAGTTGTGACCTTGTTGTCCCGGTGTGTGGTGTGTGCCTGGTCTCAGGCCTATCCCAAGATCGGAAATAATGAGCTCTGAGCTCGTTCCGTAGGGTAACGTCTGGCTGTCTCGTCAGAGACTGCAGCAGATCAAACACTGAATTACACACACACAGAGTGCAAACAAATACATTAGTACTGTAAGACCCACAAAGTGGTGTGCCATGGTCAGCCGGGATTAGTTTACCTTCAACCACTGCCGCCTGCACTGGCCCTGCTACACTCTGCTACACTCAAGGTAGGTAATTGGAGAGGTACTCAGGTATAGTCTGATAGTCATCCGCGGCGTGAGGAAATCAGTCGTTGGCAACTCTTAAGCCTAGCAGGCTTGGCCACGCCCCTTTGTTCCTGCCTCCGTGGCGAGTGCAAAGAACACTGCACTGCAATATGAATAAAAATATGGAGCTGTAATAAAAACATCGATTCTTCTTATGAAATTTATTGTTTATATGGCATCATATACTTATATGCTAGAAAATAAATAATCAAGTGTACACCACACGCACTTAAAGAGGCAAATTATATGTTGGTGCATTTTTTTCTTAGTTTTCTGGTCCTTGGAAATGAATGAAAGCTTATATATTCCTTTTTGTTTTTCCATTTTATTAAACAAGTAGCCACAGCACACGACATCATGCCAAAAATGTGAAAAACACCACCACACACGAGCGATAAAACGTCGTGCTTGAACAAAGGGGCGGGGCTTATAAGGCTTGATGAAGGGGCGGAGCCCAGGGTGAGTTATCGTGAACTTTTCTATTTATATTTTTCATTCAATAACAATTGCTTCATACGATATATAACAAAAAAATTGACATATTATTTTATTTTATTGTAATAGTTTATAACATTAAAAACATCCAAGAGCTCGTAATAAAAAGCTCATTTCAGATTTTGGTTCTTCACGTTGTATGAGTGACGGTCCCTCTCCTATACCAACCTTGGGCATAGGACGATAACCACTCCAGGGCGCGACATTTTTTTCCCAAACGATTTGGAGTGTGGGGGCGGGGCTTAAGTGATGCGTGTGTAGAGAAAACGAATTTTATGGTTAACTTAATGATAATATTTTATTAACAATCACACGCTCTCTCTCTCTCTCTCTCTCTCTCTCTCTCTCTCTCTCTCTCTCTCTCTCTTGATTATGGAATGTATATCTATAACTAAATGAAGGGTTCTCAACTTTGGGGTAGACGTATCTCCTGTGGTAGACTACTGGAGAGGAATTCTGTGGATACGTGACAGGTAATACAATAGTCACTCTTGCTAGTTTTCTATAGGTCGCGTCGTTTCTCACGCGTACGAAACAGGTACCGTCATCACAAGCACGACTGTTAACACGCAGATATCAAAAGATTTCCTTCTCTCGTGTGTCATACTTTGAAGGTATGTTTCAAACACTCTTACTTTATATCTTATGTGTAGCCTACTCATTATGTTCATAGTCGCAGTATTAATAAGAGTTCCACTCCACAAGAAGTCTCAATGCAATAGCGTTTTGTGTGGGGTTTGGTGGTCATGAATGACACTTTACATTAATAAGTATGCTAGACTAAAATGCCTGAAACCAATTTTAGGTTTCGAGCATGGAGAATTGTTAAATCAAGAGCAGGTACCGTCACCACAAATAAGACATCAGAAAATTTCCTTCTCTCGCGTGCCATGGCTTGAAAGGTGTTTCAAACAATTTTACCTTATATCTGAAATGTACTCATTAAGTTTATTAGTCATAGTATAAGACTTCCACTCCAAGTGGTTGTTTTCTTATATATATATATATATATATATATATATATATATATATATATATATATATATATATATATATATATATATATATATATATATATATATATATATATTTATTTATTTATATTTATTTATTTATATTTCTGTCACATCGTATGTATTTGGTTATAAGTAATATACCCAACCAAAACTTTTTATCTAAATCATGTAAATCAGACTGATTAAAACAACTTTTGAAGTGATAGCAGGGGCGAATCTAGAGGGTGGGGGTTCAACCCCTCCCCTCTCAGCAAATCCTTTGATGGAACATTGGCGGTAAAATACCACATGATTTTTGGCAAGGGGAAATGTGTTATTTCAGAGAGAGAGAGAGAGAGAGAGAGAGAGAGAGAGAGAGATAACATGGTAGGCTTGTAGGTGGTGAAGTAGAAGTGGCTGGACACTGGAGTATGGAAGAATCATCTAAAATTTTTAAGGAATGAGAGTCCGAACACCACTGAGGAAGCTAAGTACTGTATCGAGTATGGGTGGGAGCAGGTATAGAAAGTGAGCTTGTGTGCAGAAAGAGATTGAGAGAGCAAAAGTAGAGAAAATATGTAGGTTATGATGTTGTAAAACTGTAGGTACTGATGGAACAACTCCAGAAATATTTGAGTACTGTATGAAGGAAACATAGTGGTAGAGTGGATGTTCCTGATGTGTAAACTTGTTTGGTGGCAGAAAGAAGTTTCATAGGAGTGGAGGAAGGCAATAATTGTGCCTCTCTACAAAAGTACAGGTAGTATGAGTGAGTGCAATAGCTTATAATGGATTATAATGGAAAAGTTTCTTGGAGAACACAGACTGAAATGGTAGCTATTGGGAATAACACAGGTGAGTAAGGAGGAAGGCGGTTTCAGAAAAAGGAAGGGTTGCGTGGATGAGATACTTGCCACTGGAGAAAAGAATGTGCGTCCAGGATGGTTTACACCACTGCCTATTGCTGGAATGACAACAGATGTGAATCCCGAGTGCATGGCCAACGGTGGTGATGTTGAGCCGATGCAAAGTACCAGTAGTGGTGCTGCTGAGATGTTACACCAAAATAAAGTCAATGTGAGGAGCAGCAATCTCTCTGATTATGAGAACGACGACACCACCAATGCTGGTGCTATTAGACTTGCTTCAACGGAAGCTTCTCTTCACAGCTGTATCACACGGCTCAGAAAACTTGAGAAAAGACCCAGAAGAATTAACTGAACCAGCTGAAGCTTTTATAAAACAATTCAACTCTATAAAAACAAATTCTGCACTTGCTACTGCCCTTAAAACTTTTGGAAAATACACAGGGGCATCATTGGCTTTGTCCAGCTTCAAGAAAGGTAAAATGTGTAATAAAAAGGGAACAGCAATCAAGGTTCAGCATGCTGCAGTTAGTCGTCGCTCAACTGTACTTGGGGGCAGGAGATGTTTGCACACTGGTCGTAAAGTCAAAGATACCTGTGATAGTGAATTAAAAAAGCGTAAGGTGGCAGACAGTAGTCAGCTGATGCCGAAAAAGAAACCAAGAAAAGCTCCTCACTCTCTAAGTCAGTGTGTTACAAACAATGAAGGAATTGGTCAAAATGAATATCCCAAGTGGTAAGCATAATGGTAATCATGGATGAGACGGTGTGTGTGTGTGTGTGTGTGTTTCACTGTTTGATCTGCTGCAGTCTCTGACGAGACAGCCAGACGTTACCCTACGGAACGAGCTCAGAGCTCATTATTTCCGATCTTGGGATAGGTCTGAGACCAGGCACACACCACACACTGGGACAACAAGGTCACAACTCCTCGACTTACATCCCGTACCTACTCACTGCTAGGTGAACAGGGGCTACACGTGAAAGGAGACACACCCAAATATCTCCACCCGGCCGGGGAATCGAACTGCGGTCCTCTGGCTTGTGAAGCCAGCGCTCTAACCACTGAGCTACCGGGCGTGTGTGTGTGTGTGTGTGTGTGTGTGTGTGATGGTGGTACATTGTGGTGGGTGGTGGTGGTGGTGGTGTGTTGGTGCGGTGTAGTGGGAGGTGGTGGTATGGTGCTGCAGTATGGCGGATGGTAGTGGTGTAGTGGGTGCAGTGTGGTGGTGGTGGTGGTGTCGTGGTGATGGTGCAGCGTAGTGAGTGGTGGTTTTGGTGGTGGAGTGTTGTGGGTGGTGGTGGTGGGTGTGATTGTGGTGGTAAAAGTAACGGTGATAATACTGATGTTCATCTTATAGATAGTGTATTGAATATGCATGGCTGAATTATATAGATAATATTATATTGTTTGTGTTCATAAAATAGATAATGTTCAGATACCTGGAAAATTGGTTTTATGCATTCGTGGATTACGAATGATGTACTTTAGCTAGCTGTGTTAGTAAAGTAATGTTCAGTTACCCATAAAATTAGGTGTCTGTACTCATGTAACACGAATTATGATGTACTGCTTGTGTTAATAAAATATTGAGTGATGATGGTAGTGAACAAAAACACTTCTTATTCAGTGAGAGAGAGAGAGAGAGAGAGAGAGAGAGAGAGAGAGAGAGAGAGAGAGAGAGAGAGAGAGTCAAAAAAATATTATCATTAAGTTAACCGTAAAATTAGTTTTCTCTACACACGCATCACTTAAACCCCGCCCCCACACTCCAAATCGTTTTGGAAAAAAATTTCGCCTCCGGGGCCCCGGCTCCCACTCGCTACAGTCTGTCGTATGGTGTCACGCAGTCACGCTCACCACAAATAAGTTCAACTTTGTTTTTTGTTTTTTTCTTTGCGAAATAATAATAATCTGTTTAGTTAATCATTTTTACTTTACCCACACTGATAACATGGGGAAGTGGAAAACCGGATACATTGATGGAAGAGCCTATAGAGAGGAGTACGTGGGAAAAAGACCATAAGTGGTTGAGTAACAGAAGTTGTGCATGTTACTGCAAACTTTGTAACTGTGCAATCACTACAATGAAAAAATCAAACTAGTGTTACATGAAAACACAAAACAACATAAAAAGGCCTTTCAGTCTGTTGTTAAATCTGACAGCAAGATAATGAAAACATTTGTGAAGTTGAGAGACAGGCAAAGTGAAGTGAATTTTTTTTAAATAAAATATGCTGTAGATATTGCTTGCCACAGTAGTATTAGGTCTGTTGATCACTACACAGAAATGATAAGTGACGCTACTAAAGGTCATGCCTTGGAAAATGTTAAAATGCATAAAACAAAGTGTTCAGCAGTTTTGAAAAATGTTGTTAGTGCTGCATTTTTGGAAGAGCTGATTACTGAACTACAAAGCAGTACGTACTCACTGCTGATTGATGAGTCCACTGACATAGGTGGCATGAAGCATCTTTGTCTGTGTGTTAAATATTTGTGTGGAAAGAGTTCCCGTATTAAGACCGAGTTCCTGGCCTTAATCTTAGTAACTTCTACTACAGGAGAGGCTTTGTATAATGCTATCACTAACTACTTGAAAAAAAAAAATTAATGTAGACATTGGGAACTGCATTGGCTTCAGTAGTGACGGAGCCATGTAATGTGTGTGGCAGAAAAAAAAAACTCTGTGCTGTCCAGGCTGAGAGAAGTAGTCCCCAAAATAATATTTGTGAAGTGCACCTGCCACAGTCTTGCTCTGTGCTGTGAATATGCTTTCAAGAAATTACCATCAAACCTGGAGTACTTAATTTCTGAGATTGCTCGCTGGTTCAAATTTAGTAGTCTTAGGAGAGAAGAGTTTAAGAAAGTATTTTCTGTGATGAATGATGAGTGCATTCAACCTTCAAAATTCATAACCCCCTAGCAACACACGATGGCTGGTGAAAAGAAAATGCATTTTTAATGTCATAACACAGTGGCATGAACTCAAGGCCTACTTTTCAGTAATTGCTGAGAAGGAAAGAAATTACCATGCACGCCTTATTCATCAAATGATTAGTGATAAGAGGAACTATACTTGTATCTTACATTTGCATTACCACACATTCAGAAATTTGAGTCTGTTAATGCATCCTTCCAAGCGACTGATGCTGAGCCTTTCAAAGTATTTTCTGAATTGAAACAGTTGCACAGCTCCACATTGAAAAGAGTGTATGAAGATGATGGCAAGAATGTTGCATATCCCTTTAGCCAAGTGAAATATGGGGATAAGTTTCTACTTGAAATTTCGCGATCAAAGTTACCTGAAGAAGAAAACTCACAGTTGAAACAAAGATGCTTTGACTTCCTCATTGAGGCAGAAAGTCAGTTAGAAAAGAGACTGTGTCGAGACACGGACGTTGTTGAAAATTTAAGGTATTTTCAACCAAAGATGTGCCTAAATCAAATGCGCAAGACATTTCCAAGTGTTGCTGGAGCATTCACTCACCTTATTCACTCTACAAGCAATGTCATATATATGCAACTGGAGCAACAGTATGACAAGCTTTTCTTGATTGACTGGAAGAAAGAGTTTTCTAATGAAGAAATACCACGTGAAGCAGTAAACTTCTGGACAGTTGTTCAAAAATTATGACAATGCTGCTGGTGAGAAATGTTTTGCTGAGCTTGCACAGATCGTTCTGAATGCACATGCACTTCCACTGAGTAACGCCTTTGTTAAGAGAATTTTCTCTCATGTAACAAACATTAAAACAAAAGTGAGGAACAGGCTCTCCTTAGAAACTATGGAAGCTGTTTTGAGAATCAGCAGTCGTTTTATATTGAAGGAATATGCTGTAACAAGTTCGAAGTAACAGACAAGATGTTAAGCATGTTCAACAGTTTCATTTACAAGAGCAGCACTGAGCATCCCGAAGAACCATCCACCTCAGCTGCAGCAACTTCCAGGGATCTGGCTGAACAAGACACCCAGGACTTCTAGGAAACCGACATCCAAGTCTCCTCCATATGGGCCATCATTGTGAGTATGCATCATAAACGTGATTTTGTTGAATATATATAGTATGATAACGTGGAATAACTGCTGTATGTAGCTAATTAGTGATCGTTGTCTTTATTAAGCTTAATAAATAGGTAAATATTTTATGATAGGATACGTTTCCTATATGGTATGATAAGGTTGGCCTTTTTTATGGCCTTTTCGATTAAAAGTGTGGCCTCATGTGGACTGGGACATCAGCTGGCAAGTTGGCAACCCTGGGCAGCTGACCTTTGGGCTGTGGTGGCTGCACGTCACGGACGTCAGTCACGTCACCGTCAACCGCTGGTCACCACTCATCCCTCACCAGCAGCAGGGTAGTGTTATGGTCCAGGGGATCATCGCAGCCCACAAGAGGAAGAACTCTATAGGTGGACCGCCCACAGCTTATTTGACACAACGCAGGGTTGTGGTGGAGTGGTGCCCCGCCAAGGTTTGCCGGAGTGTGCTTAGCTGTGCCATTTCAACGTCAACACACATTACTGGAGCTAGCCAGGGACTGTGCTGTGGTGTGGGATCACCGCGACCTTCAATGAAAGGTAACTACTATCTATAATTGCTATTTATAATATCGTCAATCAGACATTCTTAGCTGGTGGGCCTCCTGTCCCCATTCGGATAGCAAAAGGAAGCGGGAAGCCACACTGGCACTGCTGATGTGCCAGCATATAGTGGAAAAATATTCCTGGATGGATTTACTAAATTAATTAGATAGCTGGGAAGTGCATCATTAAGCAGCAATGCGTACTTGTGGTGACTGGCAAGCTGAACATAATCAATGTACCCCAAATGAACTTCAAGTAGATGTTTAAAAGTATTAATATTAGCGCAAGAAACAAGGTCTGAAGGAAGATTATTCCACAAATTGCCATATTTCATGGAGAAAAATCTACATCTAACCTTAAAGTTTATTTATGTATTTTTTTTTTTTTTTAATGGCCTATAGGGCCTGTAGGTATACTTGAAGAGTATATATGGGAAGCACTGTTCAACTTACACCCATTAGTGGTGCAAGCAATTTTATTTATAGTGGTTCCCACATTAGGGCCCATATCACCACCCAGGCACATCTTTGGTGTAACCACGTAGAACCTGGGTAACATAACATAACATAACATAACATAAATAATAGGATAACAAAGGGCCACCAGGGCCCATCTAGGTTATCCTGTATCAGTCGCACAGCGACCTCGTCATCAGTACTTAAAGATACACTTACAAGTACACAATACATTATATACTAATTCTAAATATTTGGCCCATTAACAGGGCTAAGTCCTGCAGCGAAATCCTCTACAATTTGTGGTCCCCATACATGGGGATCATGTCTTGTTTAACTATAGTAAATTTCTTATAAAAACTATCATGCAGTGCTATACATAATTATAAATCTAATAAATTTAAGTGCTTATCTAATCTGTTTTTAAACATTGTCAAACTAGTGCTATTTACAACCGTCTCTGGCAATGCATTCCAGAAGTCTACCACTCTATGACTAAAGAAATATTTTCTTATATCTAACCTGCAGCCTTGCTTTCTAATCTTCCTGCCATGATTTCTAGTCCTATTTCCCTCCTCTAAGGTAAAGAAAGATCTCACATCTATGTAGTTTGTATCTGAGAACATTTTAAATAACTCTATCATATCCCTCTTATACATCTCCTCTCAAATGAAAACATGTTTAATTCCTTTAATCTATCTCTATACTCCAGGCGCTTTAATGCTGGTATCATCCTAGTTGCTCTTCTCTGAACTGCTTCTAACATGTTGATATCCTGCCTATAGTGGGGTGACCAGGCCTGTATGCAATACTCTAAATGGGGCCTAACATAGGAATTATATAAGCTACGCACCACTTCCTTACTTTTATAACTAACATTTCTATTTATAAAACCCAGGATCCTATTTGCCCTATTTCTTGCTTCTAAACATTGCTTTGAAAATTTCATAGTCCTGTCTATCACTACTCCTAAATCCTTTCCTTCCTCTACTGCCTCTAGCCAACATCCCTCCATCTCATAGTTAAAGTTTGTGTTGTCTTTACCTAAATGCATAACCTGACACTTTTAGAATTAAACTCCATCTGCCACCTGTCTGCCCATGCTATCAGCCTGTCCAGGTCTCGTTGTATTCTGTAATTGTCCTTTTCACCCTGTACTGCACATGCTATCTTAGTATCATCTGCAAACTTTGATACTTTGCTACTAATTCCTATATCTAAATCGTTAATGTACACCAAGAAAAGAAGAGGTCCTAGCACTGATCCTTGGGGTACCCCACTAACCACTTCCTTCCACTCAGACATTGCCCCATTTAATACTACTCTCTGTTTCCTATCAGAAAGCCATTCACTAATCCAATCAACTAACCTACCCCTATCCCATGTAGTCTCAATTTGTACACTAGCCTCCTATGCGGTACCTTATCAAACGCCTTGCTAAAATCTAGATATATAACATCTATGCTATTTCCATCATCTAACTCCTTGGTAATATATTCTAAGATATCGAGCAAATTTGTAAGACAGGACCTCCCTGATCTAAAGCCATGTTGGGTATCTCTAATTAATCTATTCTCATTTAAATGCTCCCAAATACTACCCTTAATGATTTTCTCTAGTATCTTACATACTATACTAGTTAAACTGATCGGTCTATAATTATTCGCATCATCCTTCCTACCTTTTTAAATATTGGAGTAACATTAGCTAACTTCCAGTCCTGAGGTATCTCAGCAAACCTAAGTGATCTTTCAAAGATTAACTTAAGTGCTTCAGAAATACTGTCTACACCCTCCCTAAGTACTCTGGCATGTAGCTCATCAGGACCACTAGCTTTCCTATCGTCTAGTTCAAGAATAAATTTCCTAATAATTCCCGGTTTTATATCAATATTTTCTAAAGCTCTTAAACTACTCGTCGCACTGTTTGTAACAGGATTTCCTATTCTTTCCTAGTAAATACTGAAGAAAATTGTTCATTCAATAATTCTACTATGTCTTCATTTTGATCCACTACTACACCATCTTTTCTGAGTGGTCCAATCCTATCCTTATTTCTTTTATCACTGACCTTGTAATAACTATATAATTTTTGGGATCTTTACTCCCAGCTCTAGCTAGTTTTATCTCTGCCTGCCTTTTACTTTTTTTATAACCTTACTCAAATCATCTCTGACCTGTCTGTACCTAATCAAATCTACATCTTCCCACTTTTCTGCAACTCTCTGTATGCCCTCTTCTTCTCTCTGATCTGGCTACCTATCTCATGAGTCCACCATAATGGCTTCCTGTTTCTCTGCCTTATATCTTTGTAAGGGATACACTGCATCACTATACCCTTTACTACAACCTTAAAAATATCCCACATCTCCTGTGCAGTTTTATTTCCAAAACTATCTTCCCAGTTTACCTCTCCTAATAACTGACGTAACCTACCATAATTGCCTTTCTGATAGTTTGGGACTCTAGTCTTATTCACTATATTATCCCTACTGGAATTAATGATAAATCTAATTATATGATGGTCACTGTTTGCTAAAGTCTCTCCTACCTCAACTTCCTTTAAACAATGCTCAATATTTGTTAGTACTATGTCTAAAACCTTCCTCCCCCTAGTAGGTTTATCTACCATCTGCACTAAATAGTTATCCTGAAAACTTTCCATAAACTTATTTTCACTAGCATCTCCTACCATCCTCTCCCAGTTTACTGACTTAAGATTAAAATCCCTAAGATAATTGTCTGACTAGTACACCCCTATTTATCTCATCTACCATAAGGTTGTCTACATCTGCTGACTGGTTAGGTGGTCTATAAAAAGCTCCTACTCTAATAACCTTACTTTTGTTTACTCTAACATCCAGCCATAAGGACTCTACTCTGTTATCTACCTTAATACCATTAACCTGACTGGAAATGAAGGATTTTTACATAAATAACTACTCCTCCACCTATCCTACCAATTCTCTGGTGTAAATACATAATGTATCCATCTACTTCATATTCTTTCCTATTTTCCTAAACTTTTCCTCATTTACCCATGCCTCTGTGACACATACAACATCTAAGTCCTCCTCAACTATATAACTAGATAACTCGTCCTTCTTGTTCCTAAGACTCCTGGCATTTACATAAAAACATTTAAGTCCTGCTACCTTCCTAGATGCTGTCTCCTTATTTGGAATCCTAATCTTATTCTCTCCTATTTGCACCTGGAAATCTTTCCTAATCTTTTCACTATCTCTGTTTATCCTATCTAATTTATGTCTAGCATCTTTCTTCTGGAATGCATTTGCTACCTCACCCCTACACTCCATCCCAACTCCCCTCCAGACATCCACTCAGCACATCCACACCCTTCCTACTCAGATGCACACCATCCCTAGCATACAAATCCCTTCGCCCATAGAACCTATCCCATACATCCACAAAGCTGACACCCACATCCTTACACATCCCTTTTACCCGATCATTCACACCAATGGCTCTAGACAACCATTCCCTGCTAACATACACACGAGGCAAGATTCCTGACACTACACACCTCCTACCACTCTCCCTTATCTTGCCTAACATTTCCCGAAATCTTGCCACTAACTCCTCCGACCCACCTGCTCTGACATCGTTCCCACCTACGTGCAAAACTACTACACCCTCCCTCTCCATCCCCCCAACCCTCTTCTGCACCTCCTCACTCACTGCCTTCACACCTGCACCAGGCATACACACGTTCGTCCTCCTATCCCTGTCTTTCCCACAGAAAGTGCTATCTAAATACCTAACCTGAGAGTCACCCACCACACACACCTGAGGTGTGCTAGGCACAACCATCCTCCTCCTCTCCTCTACCCCCTTCTTTCTCCTTTCACTCACCACAACCACTTCATTCACTCCACTCTCACTCTCCCCTCCCCTCCAACAAACCGAACCTATTTTCACACTCAACAGGTTTAGTCCTATCCTCCCTAACTGCCTCCGCTTTCCTTCCCTCGCAACCTGCCATCTCTGCCCATCCTGACTACTATCTTTCCCAGTCTGGCTCGCCTGCTCCCTCTTCCCCACTCTGCTCTTCCCGACAGAGGGCCAAGCCACCCTGTCGCCCTCAGAAGGTCCAACCTTCGGCCTAACACTGATCTCCTGCCTAATTTTTTCCACTGCCTCCCCAAGCCTCTTAACCTCCTCCTTCAACTCAAAGATGAGAACTTCGTTCGCACTTTTCCCCTCACTTAGCTTTCTGATTTCCTCTCGCAATTCTCGGTGCTCAAGAGAAAGAACTAAATTCTCGCTCTTGAGCCTACACACCATACACTCAGAAAAGTCAACGACCTTCCTGTCATGCCCACACATCTCACACACAACAAACTCTCCCAATCCCACCTCAACACTCTCTTTCACGCACTCAATCACACTCTGATATACCTCAGTAGCTACCGCCATACTAATTTACAATCTGTTAACTCACAAACAAATAAAAATACTTGGTGACGGCGGGTGGGGAACCGCGGTGGTGGGGGGCCTAAGTGAGGTCAACTAATCCTCTTTCAAGGTCAACTTGACGGTTACAAGCCTAGTCTCCTCGCTCTACAAAAATACTTTTAACTCACAAACACTGATTCTAACCACTATTTCACTCTAATCTAACACTTGCAGTACACACTTTCACTTCACTAACACTCAAAAGCACCACACACAGACACCAAGCACAAACACCACTCGCTAACTATAAAACCACAGCCAAAACGGAGCGCACACACAACACGTCCACTGCCACCACAGCTACCGAAACACAAGGGTATATATATATATATATATATATATATATATATATATATATATATATATATATATATATATATATATATATATATTGTTACGACCTTCAAGCAGTCTGACCCAGTGCCCCACAAGGAGCTGTGGGCACCAGTCACTGATTAGGTTAATCACTCTTATTAAATACAAAAATTAAGATAAGTAGTCAAGAGTGACTTGGCTTCAATGCAACAGTGCCCACAGCAGAACTGAAAAACTAATAATAAGGAAAGGTTAAGAGAAATTATTTAAATCCTTAACTAATTTATTAACAAAAATAAGCAAAGTTAACTTAACAACAAACAAAATTAAACTTAAGGCCCGTGGATAGTTAAAAGTATGATAATCACATCCAAATAAAGAAAATAATAGCACTCAAAAATATAGAATCACAAAATATAATAAATCAGGTAAATAAGTTTAACCTAACTGCTCAATACTGAAATAAGTCACCTGTGGGATGTCAACACACCTGCAGCTCAATACCACATACACAACAAAAGAAATAACTCATTAGCACCAAGAAATATAATAAATAAGCTGCTTAAGGGTGAAAAGAGCATAATATGAGACCACAAAAATAAATAAATAAGTTCAACACTTATTAGAGGCAATAAGTATATAAATTCACCACACACTTGCCCTCCCCTCTGGCTGGTACACACAATAATATGTAAATCACCACAAATGATATGATTGTTAGGTAATACAACCACAATAAACACCCAAAATCTCTCTTGGCTATACCAACACTCACAAAATGGCCGTCAGCCCTGGCGTCCCTCTACGCCACACAAAGATAAATCACCAAAAATACTGGTTAAGCACCCAAAACACACAAAATATTCACACGTCACTTAACACAGTGACTTAAATAAGTGCCAAGGAGAACCAGAATCCCTACAATCAGAGAAATAAGGAATAAGATACTCAGCCAGAGATATGAGGGGAGCGGAGCGGCGGTCACAGGTCCAAGCCTTCAGGCACTCCAGTGTGGTCTGAGTCTGTGGCATCGGTTCACAGGCCTTTGTCCGAGGGGAAAACATTACATCACACGATGTCATCTGAGCACCCATTGGCTAACACTCTCTAAACCTGCAGAGGGCGTGATCAGAAGAGCATCTCATTGGGCCCGGCTCCATCGCCTTCCCTCTCACAAAGACAATAACAAACATGACGTCACGACACTCTCTCTAGAATCTCCGATGGGCAGCCGCTTACACTAAATACATATAAGTACATTAATATAATAAATATATATGAATCACGAAATGCAGTAAGGTCTCGGTTTACATCAGAGTTATGTTCCTGAAACATGACGTAAGTTAATTTTGTACGTAACTCGAGTTTCCGTACATTTCAAAGCATATTATCGAGTTTTCAACCAATCATTGTTTATGGTCATTCAGGTAAGTTAAAGGTTATATTGTTATATTATTTACAACTATGTAGGAATATGAAACACAAGCTTGTTTTTGTTGTTGATTAGGGCCACGAACGCGAAGGACTCCAGGTTGCCGAGAGGGGTGGACACCTGAGGCCTCCAGGAGGGTGGGCAGGTCGAATGTTGTGACGCCCACAGGGCGGACAGCTGGGAGCTTAGTGCAGTGCAGTGGGAGTAGAAGCGTGGGCAGCAGAGCAGGAAATGCAATAGGAAAGGGCAATAGGGATCAGCAGACAGACGCAGACGGTGCAAGTGAGCTGCGAGTGTCGTGTGGCCCAGGTGAAGGCTCCGGAGTTGTTATTGTTGTGATGGGTGTGCGAGCCCTCAAGGTTGTCAACCTCCTTGTTGTCATAGTAATGGGCTTCCCATTTTCTTCTTCCCTCCCTCACACACAGCTGCTGCCTCCCTTCTCATGTCTTTTAATTATGTCCTCTTTTTCTTGTAGCGTAATGGTTTTCCTTTTCTTAACATCACTGCTGTCACTAAGAAGTTTTCTCTTTGGTGCCATTGAGCAAGATACTAAGAACTTGAGTCAGGAAACGCAGAAGTAGGGTAACACTCTTGCCAGGGGCGATGGTGTGGTGGAACTGAGGCAGGGTGTTATTGTATTCATGCGTGAGGCGGGCGGTGTGGCGGGCAACCACGAACAATAACAATAAATCCCGCACTTTACAATTTATACATTTTCAATTTCTTTAATCTTAAATTGCCTTATAGTGGACTGATGTAACTACGAGTTTGACGTAACTTGAGACTGACGTAACCCGGGACTTTACTGTATATATATATATATATATATATATATATATATATATATATATATATATATATATATATACTGTACTTGGATGTCCATTATTCTGTCTTCAGATGTGAAAATTTTATCAAGAATATTGCCCAATCTGTGAAAAGTGGGTTCAAGAATCCACTGAGTTAGACCAAGGAATGTAAAGCAATTATAAAAGAGTAGGTTGCAAGGAATTAATCCATTAGGTACTGTGAACCTAATGGAAGGCAAGTTGAAGTCCCACATCAGTATTGTGTCTACCCAAGCAAAAATCTGAAAGGAACTCAAGTAACTTGTTCTCTAAAGATGTGTAAGAGGCAGCTGGTAAACTGTGATGACACATAGTGAATTGTTAGGAACAAAAATTATCAGAACATTATGAAGATTGATGGATATCTGTAAACGTCAAATTTTTAACATAAAAACAAACACCACATTTAGGTATATTACCTAATACATTCTTACAAACTAATGTGTAGGTTGGTAAATACAGACAAGCATCTGTAATACAGGATATCAACCAATTTTTGCTTTTGCCCAACACCAAAATACCATTATCCCTCCAAAAAGAAAACACATAATGGAGTTTGTTTGGCAAACAGTCAACATTAACATGTACAAAAGAGATAGTTGTGAAATTACTATGAGGAAGAGGGGGAAATGAGTTTGAGTTTATGGATCCTCTCCTTGGGCAGTGGCAGTTGAGACTGAGGTGGTAGTAGTGCCAGAAGTAGTGGTAGTGGTCGACGTGAGGATTACACTTGTTTGGTCTGCTCCAGATCTAGCCATAGCAGCCCTCCTGGTGTGAAGGTCCTCCACACTAGGTAATAAGGGATGAGATAATGTTTACCATTGGTCCTTGATAGGAGCACATGACTCGACTGCATGTTGTGGTAGTATAATTCACATTTATGGAGTTCTTTTTGATCAGTTTTAGTCTGTGCCTGCCACCCCTCCCGGACGCCCTCAATGGTTACTAAGTAAACCCAAGGCAATCACCTTGCCTGCTATGATGGGTTTGGGGCACTGTCCTAATGAAGTTGTCCCTTCAGCTCTCCTCTCTTGGCTTCCCCTTCGTAACTCTTTCACTGAACAGACATGAAGTGGGAATGAAAGTCTGATAACCAAAACTAACCTAACGTCACCTAGTTGAGGTGTGACACACACTGCTGATAAGTCTTCCTCAGAACCCCTTTGACCAGTAGCATGGTTAGGTTACATCAGTTAGGCTAGGCCAGGCAAGGTCAGATTAGCTTAGGTTAGGTTTGGTTTAGTATCCTGTGGGGGCTGTGGTGTAAAGGATACAGCCAGAAGTGTAGTGTTGGCAACACTGCTCTATGGAAACAAAAGTAATGCTTACCACTGCCCGTTCAGCTGCTGCTGTGGACATCAAAGTATTTTCAGAGCTTTTTGATGGAATTTTGTTGATTTCCAACCTTTTTTTGCAATGCACACTACTCAATTTAATGCTCCACCACTGAAAAACCCCTTTTCCTGTAAGGGGCCGCTGTGGTACAGTGGAACCATGCGTGCTTTGGGATCCAAGGGGTCTCCAAGTGCATGGGTTCAAATCCTGTCTACAGCCTGAGTGCAGGTTGGGCTTCCTCACTCACGGCATCGGTTTCCTAGCTGGTGGGCTTTGAGATGGGAGGTACCCTAAAAAGTATCCCCTTTAGCCCATAAATTTCCGTGAAAAGCCCACATGGTATAAATAAAAAAAAAAGAAAAAAAAAAGTCCCCCAAGATCATTGGGAATGAGAAGCAGGCAAAGGTTTAAGTTCAAAAAACAGTCATAACTTGAAAATATTAATTTGATACGAAAATTTCACATTTCTTACCAGAAAAACATACGTCACATACCAGATTCCACAATTGGATGAAACTGCAGATTAACAGATTATTTTTGGCAAATTTACAGTCTTACACCAAACTTTCACTTCAGGACTGATCTAACCAAGACAAGATCGCTTAACCTGACTAGCAATTTAGAAATTAATATGAAGTTGTTACCTTATTTATCTTTGTAAAATTTAGCGATACACTGGAAAGAATCGAGGCGACACCATGCCCATTCAAATTGAGTAACTTTTTTTCCACAAACAGCTCTGATTGACTACATTTATTATGTATTGCTTTTATTGGTCAGTGGCTGCGTGGTCAAACAAAAGAACCAATCATCACAATTAATTTCACGGGTGTGCAATAATGTAACAATACGCGTACATGAACAAACAACAGCATTCCTTAGTGCCTGGCAGTCTATCACACACACAGGTGTTGCGGTGCCTTACCTCGTTCCCCCTAAAAATGGTAAATCTTTAAAAACTGCTGTCAACATTATAAACAATTTACGACGCGTGTGTGGCTTCAAATTACTCCGAATGAAAAGCTCTTTAAGATGAGAAGGGTTAGAAAAGCTATTTTGATTTTGGTGTAACTCTGTAATAATTGTTTGTTTGTTTTTTAGTGATCTGGGATTATATTGTCTGAGATTGATGGTTATGAAAATCAGCACGTCTTGCCAGGAACAGATTAGGTTTACATGAGGTTAGTTTAGGGTTAGGTTAGGTTAGATTAAGTTTGTATTGGTTTAGTTGGTCTGGGATACCAAAATAAAACAAATTTATCATTTCCTGAAGAAAAGTCTAATTAGACACATTGCCATATTTGTATTGTAAATTTTGTTCAGTGTAGAGTTTCACCCGGACAATGAATCTCAGGTGTGGTTTATGTTTTCCGGTAGGAAAGGTTGTAAATTTCTCACCTTGATGAGAGTGTTCTCCCTCACAAGTCTCACAGCCATATGCTCGTCTCGCTATGTTTCCCTACCTTAGTGAAACTTGCTGATCTGGTAACACTTATCTGGAGCTTTCGGTTATCAAAAATCAGTGTCCTTAACGTTTTGTACAGGGTGTTTCAGAAAAAAAAATGTCAGGATTTTGATCTCCATTTATTCAAAAACTAATAATGACAAAAGAACAAACTGTAGTGCTATCAAAAGCAAACTTGATGGCAATTTATTCCTTGTCCAAGTGAACTTCTTGAAGTTCATGTTTTCAATATGAGTGCCGCGTGGGTTGAAGCATGCTTGTAGGCGTACACAGAAATTCTCACCAACTTTCTGGCATGTCCCTGACCTCAGTCCTCCTGATTTTTGGTTCTGGGGAGCTGCCAAGGCTGAAGTCTATGCCAACAAACCATCAACACTCACTGAATTAAGGCAAAATGTGGAGGCATACACAACCAGTGTGACCCAAGAGACATGCCAGAAAGTTGGTGAGAATATCTGTGTACGCCTTAAAGTATGTTTCAACCCACGTGGCACTCATATTGAAAACATGAACTTCAAGAAGTTCACTTAGACAAGGGATAAATTGCCATCAAGTTTGCTTTTGATAGCACTACAGTTTGTTCTTTTGTCATTATTAGTTTTTGAATAAATGGAGATCAAAATCCTGACATTTTTTCTGAATTACCCTGTACATGCAAGTATGTTTGCTTCTCCTTATTAAAAAAAAGCCACCATAGTAAATGCTTTGATGCTTTTATTGATTTATTTGAATGAATAGACACATAAATAGACACACTTAACTAAATTCATTGTTATGGCCCTGGAGTAGCATGTGACACCTGCACGTTCTCGCTCCCACGGAATTTGAGCTTTGTGGAGATGAAAAGTTCCCCACTAGCTAGATTATTTTATTTTATTTTTTTTGCTGAAAATGAGTGATTCCTATTTTACCTGCCTTTTTTGCCTTACAATATCTAAACAAACAGTGCAAGTGGAAATTACAAGTTGTACCGACCAGGCATGGATGGGAGACACCCTCTCCTTCGAGCGACTAATAACTACAATCATTGTAGGGGCGGCCAGGTGCCATATGAGTCGTACAGAATATTCTAAACATGCCTAAAAAGGATATATGATGCATATGGTGGTGTATGAACACCAAATATCCAACCCAAGTAAATGTACAGGGTCATAGAGGATGAAAATGACATCTCTGGGTTTTTTTGCCTTTTTCTCAGTTTCCACTTTTTATCATTTAAATCAAATCTTCTCCCACATTTCTCAACAGATTTTCAGTTTTGAGGTAACATTTTGAAGCTCAATGAAGCTGCTACATTTCTACCTCCTAGAATTTGGAATTTTTTTTTTAAGTGCCGCAATATAATTTTATACCAAAAAAAATTGAAAAAATAAAAAAAAAATTCATAATGACCATCAAAATAAAAAAAAAAAAATCAAAATTCTATGAGGCGAAAAGTGTTGGTATACGACATACTTCATATCCATACTGGAAAAATTGAAGTATGTCCTCTAGTGACAAAGTTTATAGGAATTTTTTTTTTTAAATTGATTTTTTATTTTTCATGCAGTTATTTATGGGTCAATTCGCTTGTAACTACTAAACTAACATCATGTAATAAACATCTATCAGCGGAAAAAAAAAATTACCCACGTACCTCTTTATTTTCAATTTTTCAAAAACCTCACCGGACGGTCCCCTTAAGGATGGTGTTGGGAGACGAGCATATGGCCTGCGGTTATATCTTCCAAGCAAAATGTACGCAGAAAAACAACAGAAGTGGTTGGCTCATTACAGATGTAACAAAGCTGACCAAAAAAGAAACATCTAGCAGAACTCATAAAGGTGTAGACCAAGAAAATGCTCAACTTGACGTTTGAAAGTAAGAACAGTGGTGGATGAAACGGCCTCCTTGGGAAGAGAGTTCCAAAGAGTGATGACACAAATAGAGAAGCAAGCTCAGACATTTGTTGAGCAGTGTGGCTGGAAAATCTTTTTAGTGTGACCTCTAGTTCTATCATAATCTGATCTTTCAAACAGACAGTTCAAGTGAGGACACAAACCATTCATGACCTTCCATACTAGTATTGGATCAGCACGAAGAAGCCAACCTTTAAAAGAAAATAATCTAAGCCTGAACAGTCTCTCAGCATAAGGTAAATCAGCAAGACAAGCGGTTTCCTTTGTCCACTGTCTCGGGAGCAATTCAATAAAATGCAAGTCACCAATATAACCTGTGTTCTCTGATGAGGCCAGTGGGAGGAATGTCTGCCACTCTGTCTTATCCTGACTTGTTGTATTGGTGTAAAGCTGGTGTGATGATGGTAAATGAGAGGATTTGGTAATGGAGGCTTTAATGTAGACATGTTCACAAATCACCAAAGCAAACAATGACCCTGTCTGTGTTTGATGTTTTGTCTCAGTGCAGTATTTGTCCCTATTCTTTATGTTTATTTGTAATTTATTCCTCTCTGTGGCACTGTATTCCTGTCTCCTGGTTCAAGATCAATGTCCAAGTGTCTGAAGGGTTCCTGGATGAGACAGAGGTCCAAACACACACACACACACACACACACACACACACACAGTGCTCTATTTAGTGCACAGCTATCCTGACACTCACTTCCCTCCTTGCCACTCAGCCCCATCATGGCAGCCTTTCTTCCCTGTCCCACAGCCCAGGCCAGAGGCCAGGCACCAACCACTCCTGCCGGCTACCCCGAGGGTTCCTGCAGGACCAGCCGTGGCGTGTGCTGCCGATAGCATTGCTGCAGTGGACGGGTGAGGTCAGCCAACAGCATGAGTGAGCAGCAGCAGCAGCAGTCTGCCTCAGGTGTGGGGAGGCACAGGTGCGGTGGCAACAACCATCTGGAAGCAGGCAGCTCTGTCCACAGAGGAGAGGGCAACTTTGGGTGTCAGCAGTGTGCTAAAACTTTTAGAAGCAAACACGAGCTGAAACGACACACCTTGACACACAGGGGTGCTAGGAATTATGAATGTGCAGAATGTGGAAAGAAATTTCCTACTAAGTCTCATCTCTCCTCACACATCCTGATACACAGTGGTGTTAAGAATTATGAGTGTTTAGAATGTGGAAAAAAGTTCACCCAAAAGTGTAACCTCATCACACACACCCTGATACACAGTGGTGTTAAGAATTATGAGTGTTTAGAATGTGGAAAGAAATTCACGTATAAGTCTATCCTCACCAAGCACACCCGCAAGCACAGTGGTGTTAAGAATTATGAATGTGGAGAGTGTGGAAAGAAATTCACATATAAGTCTAACCTCAACACACACACCCTGACACACAGTGGTGTTAAGAATTATGAGTGTGGAGAGTGTGGAAAGAAATTCACATATAAGTCTAGCCTCACCTCACACACCCTGACACACAGTGGTGTTAAGAATTATGAGTGTTTAGAATGTGGAGAGAAATTCACCCGAAAGTCTAGCCTCACCAGGCACAACCTAACACACAGTGATGTTCAGAATTATGAATGTGGAGAATGTGGAAAGAAATTCATATATAAGTCTAGCCTCACCTCACACACCATGACACACAGTGGTGTTAAGAGTTATGAGTGTGAAGAATGTGGAAAGAAATTTATCCTGAAGTCTAACCTCACCGCACACACCCTGACACACAGTGGTGTTAAAAATTATGAATGTTTGGAATGTGGAAAGAAATTCACCAGAAAGTCTGATCTGATCAAACACACCCTGATGCACAGTGGTGTTAAGAATTATGAATGTGAAGAATGTGGCAAAAGATTTTTCACCATTTCTCAGCTTGATAAACATGCCTTCAGACACATTGGCTTGTGGGAGTTCAAATGTGATGTTTGTGGGAAGTGTTTTAAGACAAAGAGTAAAATTGCCAGGCATGTGATAATCCACTTTTGAGGTGGTGTGTTGTGTGGACCTGTGGGGTGACAACTGTGCCTGTGGGAGTGTGTGGTGGTGCATTACCAGTTCCCCAGAGTTCCCTCTCCCTTCCCCCTCTGGCGAGATGCAGTACCAGTCCCCAGAGTTCCTTATCTCTACTCCTGGCAAGATGTAGTACCAGTCCCCAGAGTTCCACTCCTATTCTTCCTTCCCGAGCTGCAGGCCGGACCTGCCTGACTGATGCTGCCACTCACACCCTGTCTGAAGGCACTGTGTGTTGTCTCACCCCTATCTTGCCCATTGCATCATCGCTGGGAGCAGAGGGGAACAAAGAGAAATGCTTCTCTGGGCTGCTGGGCCCATGCCCTGGCTGTGAAGTCGTCGGCGTCACATGCAGCTTCCTTAATTTTCTTCATTTATATATTACTGGGACAAAAATTTTATTTCTTAATTGATAAAACTCAAAGTTGAAGATTTTTCTAAGTTATGGACTTCAAGAAACCATGAACATATGCTCCCTGAGTTTATTTTTGTAATTTAGAATTCAGAAGTTGATATGAGATTGTCTCTTGCCACCAAAACAATAATGAACCAATCCTTAGCTTGAGTAGTGTAGATGTTTTTGGCATCATGGAGACCTAACGATGTCAACAAATAGACAGTGGCCTCCTTGAGCTTTTAAAGGCAAGTCATCCATTTATGGCAAGACAGCTTAGGGACATGGTGATGAAAGCACTGCAGCTCCCTCAGGTTACTTCGATTTTGGGCATAAATTTTTCTTTTCTCACAAAGAAAATTGAATTACATTTTGTAAAGCATTAACGTTTGTAGAGGTGAGGTTAAATATGTGTTAAGGTTGTGCTATATTAGTCTCCAAAAATTAGATAGCTTTGATACACTAGGCAAATATATTTTGCCCTATGAAATAATGTTCGTCATATAAACTTAAGTAACCACCATTGAAATAAGAGGAAAATACTGGCAGGAATGAAAATAATAGTTGGTACATTATAATGTAATGTTTTGGAACGACCACTCGGTACCACAAAAGATGCTGAATTAAACTAGCCGGTGAACACTGTAAACACTTGCGACTTTTATTCAATAAGGACTTTAATGAGACACCATACACATTTGTTCTATGTACTTTGTAGCTCTTGGAATCTTCCACTGCAAATATTGCAGTTTTGATATTTTTGTTTAATTTATAAATCTAAACCTCAGGAAGATCTTGAGAGTACAGGCAACCCCCGTTTAATGAATGTTCACACAATGAAATTTTGCTACAATGAACGTTTCCTTTTACTACCATCTGCTTGTATAACAAACACCAAACTCGCTTGAACAAAATTTTATCCAGGTAATTTTTTCACAGTTTGAAAGCCCCGCCGTATCAGACAAGCCGACAGGCTTTTGAATACACCAGCACCTCTCGTGGACAACACACACACCACTCACTCCCCTACCCTTCCCCCAATCTTAGTTCAAACCAAAAACAGGATCCAGCACCAGCTCATCATCTCACGCTCAACATGCCACCAAAATGCCCTGCAATGTCGTTTAACATTGCTAAGAAGACCAGGAAGTCTCTAACTCTCGAAGTGAAGCTCGATATTATTCACAGACACGAGAGGTGAGAAAACTAATAGCATTGCTTGCCACCTTGGCTTGACTCCATCTACTGTCTACTATTTTCAAGTCAGCAGACTCTATTAAGAAGGCTGGTGAGACCGTATCTTCCTTGCAAGCTAAAAGAACCACCTGAACTTGTGACTCTGCAATGGAGAAAAATGGAAAGCCTTGTGGAAATGTGGTATATAAGTTTTGTATGTGGTGCAATGATGTGCCTTTTGTTTACATTCCACAGGTTGCTAGCTAGCATCTTTCCCTCTCCACTGTTCCTCCCTTTATAAATTTAAGATCATCAACATTACTTACGTACATACATTAGTGTACATTATAATGACTTAAAGTCTTAAAGTCTTTGTTTACTCTCAATGGAAGTTCAAGTCAGCTCAAACTTATTATAATTGGTTCGCTCAACGAAAATTCACACAACGAACGTTTTTTGGGAACATAACCCGATCATTAAGCGGGGGTTGCCTGTACTGACAAGTGTAGGTGTAGCGGAGGCCTGTATTAACGTTGTTATGTCACCGCTCCAACCCGCCTGGAACCTTCACCATGTCAGTATTGATATTCACTCACTGCATCAGCCCAAGAGGGGCTGGCTCCTTCATGTGCTGCAAGACATGTTTATGACCATGAGTGATGGACACAACAGTTTGTTTACATTGTCACCCTTCTTTACACAATATTATAGCATTCCCTCATTATAATCTCACACAATATCCTTAATGAAATTATATTGTACATATAAACTCACCTCATGGAGATTAGCACAGCCTACAGCAGAGGCACTGACACAGCCTCCTGTCATGAAGTCTTGGTGTTCTCTGGAAGACACTTTCTATCTTTACCTTGGAGCTGATACGAGTTGTAAGCATGACATCACACAAGTAAAGCCGATGTGTTATTGGTCCACTGCTGCCTTCTTACACATTGAAAGTAGTACATACATAGAAATGTCCTGATTCTGCTCCTTACTTTCTGTGGTATATCCATGTTTCAAAACCACCTACCACATATATGACCAAGGAAGTCCAAGAACTCAGGGATGAACTTTAAGAATCTTTGTTGATATGGCCCATGGGCTGTTTCTCATCCCATTGCTGTGAATGCTTTAGTCTTAAGCCGTGTCCACACTATCGAGCATGCTTGACGGGCAAACAGTGATACCAGATCCCGTTCCAATACATAAGCAAGGAGGGTGAGTGGCAGGCATGAAGGTGACGTCAGAAGCGAGGAGACTGCGGGCAAACGAGCGGGCAACTGTCTGTGAGTGAGTTTGCTCATATGCTCTGCCTCAAGTGGGTATCTTGTTTTGTTATGTATGGTTCCACTTTTGCTAGGAGTGTGTGGAAACTATTTACATCCATTCTTATATACTGGATAAAACCATCTTCAGGCTTGTTGTGGAGTTTGCGATATATAGTTGCATGACTTCCCAACTCTCCTCTTCTCCTCAATCAGTCCTTGCACCACACATGCCTCTGAGCTCTGGCTTGTTCTTGCTTTTTCATACACACACCAAGAATTATCTCACACAAGGCTATTTCCTTCCTCTCGACAGTGTTCTGCATGGTGAGACAGGTCCTGCACCCCACTCTTCAGCAGGGTCAGAGTGAAACTGAACCATGAACCTGTATTTGACACCACTCATCACTTTACAACTTTGCCCGCCAGTCTTTGCCCGGTGAAGGAGTAGTTATTATAGGCTAAACTACATCTGGTAGCATTGTTTGTTGCCAGATCCCTGCCTGTGGTTTTCCTGCTTCTGATGTCATCAACCCTCATTCTCACTACCTATCATGATCTGGTATCACTGTTTGCCCATCGAGCATGCTTGATAGTGTGGACACGGCTTTATTGATTTTTTTTTTTTTTTTTTGTGCTACAATGGTTTTGTGATTCTTATAAGCTCTGAAGTAAATAATCCTGTGATGCTATCACAGGTGTGGCAAGTGACCAGTCTTCCTCAGGAAGGGGCTGTGTGTCAGATACATGTGAAGGAGTGGATGCTCAAGATTTGGTTTGAATCTATGCACCCCTCACTCCAAACCCAAAGTGCATCACTCTATCCACTGAGCCACAAGGACCCACACTGGTAAGATTTACTGATTAAACCAGTAAATTTTACACTTGGGATCCCTGAAGAAATAAAACATAGTGTACAATTATTATTTTATGTAAAGTCAAATACATACAGAGTAAAGGCAAGTTGATAATATACAGAATAACATTATATATATGGAAAAACTTCCAAGAAGAAAATAACAATGAAAAGCAAGATAAATCTTCACTACAAGATCTGACATCAAATGTACTAAGATAGACAATTTATTCACCTACCCATCAATACCTGTCACTAATTAAACACAGGTGTGGCTAGCTAGGTGTGAATGGGTGATGGAGAAGGGATGTTATGATGGTAATGGTGATAGTGACCAATGTGAGAGACAGAGAGAGAGAGAGAATTAAATGAATAGAAAATAAGATAAAGATAAAGATTACAATGATTGTTTCTTTATATAACAATGGCAATGATGATGATGATGGTGATGACAGTACACAGTGGTGGTGATGGTGATGGTGACACATAAGCTTTATATTATATACAGGTAACTCTCGATTTATGCGTGTTTGATTTGCGCATTTTTGTTACGTGACCGAAAAAATATAATTAATTTAATTTGCGTGATTGGTTTGCTTATATGTGAGTTGGCCCTACCGCATTTTCAAACTGCACGCTAGAGAGTTCCGCAGCTGGCCAATAGGTGGGAGCTCCACTCTTCTCGTGCCTCATTTGCAGTCTGCCAGCACCGAGTGCAGACGGAATCTCTTCAATCTGCCTATAATTCACCAAGATGGCCCCAAAATGTCCTTCATCTTCTGCATGTGGGGTTATTTTTGATAGTTAAGTGGATTTTTGATAAAGTGGACAAGCTCAGAGGAAGATGGTGACTGACTGTGGTGTGAGTGGTGAAGGCAGTGATGCAGTGAGTGTTGTGTTTACATATTCTTTGTTTTGTTGTTTTCTCTTATTATTTTTTGCTTTCTCTTATTATTTCTTGCTTTTCCCTTTACTTTAAATACACTTCTAGTATTTAGAATGCTAAATAATAAAAACGTTAATTTAGCCAAATAAATAGTAAATAGAGTATTTTGTACAAATTTTTTTGGACCACATCCCACATCCCCCCTATTATCTATTGTTTCTTATGAGAATTACTTGTTTGTTTTACGCGAATTTTGATACACACGATGCCTCTTGGAACACATCTATCGTAAATCGAGTTACCTGTATAGTCTTTAATGGCGATTGTGATGGTGGTGGTGGAGGCAATACCGTTGTAATGAAAAAATAAATAAACAAGTAAACGGAAAAAAGTAAAAGAAAAAATTCATAATGAAAAATGTTAGATTTTAAAATTCTAGTCCTGTCTAATATTAAAAAAAATTAACAAATGAAAAAATAAATAAATGCCACACACACACACACACATTGTATAGTGTATTGGTTAGCACGCTTGGTTCACAATTGAGAAGGACTGGGGGTTCGAGTCTCGGGTGCCCTGAGGCAGATGGGTGAGCCTGTCAATGAGTAGCCTGTATTCACTCTGCAGCAAGTAGGTGTAAGTGTGTGTGGTGTGGTGTGTGGTCTCAGTCCTACACGAAGATCAGTCTGAGCTCTGAGCTCTTTCCATAGGGAATGGTTGACTGGCAGACTAGCAGATGACTGACTGGTGAATGACCTTTTGTTCTTTTTTTTTTTTTTTTTTTTTTTTCTCTCCTCAATGTGATGGAGGAGGCGGCGACATGAATCATAAAATTTTTTTTGTCAATATTATTTACAATCAAAATAAAAAAAGGAAAAATAACAAATCCACCACAACTTAAAAACCAAACCATCTAAGACACCCACAAGCCTCCCCACCTCCCCACTTCACTCTTGCAAATATAAACATGGCGAACTATAGATCCTTTGAAACAGGGCGACCATCAAGAATGGCCTTAATATCATCAGCATCTAGAGTTTCATATTTCATCAGTGCTTCTGCAAGGGCTTTATGTTCCCTGGCATGCAATTTCAGTATAGCCTTGGCACGGTCAAAAGATTCCTGTAAGAGACAAGAGAGAGGTGATGGGTGGAATGAGCTGCAAACAGGAAGTGAGAGAAGGAAGGACTTAGAATATTGATAGAGGAGGTGATAGGAGAAACAATTGATTACATAAAAATAGATGAAACATAATAAATAGAAGGAAAAATTGAAACAAAAAATAATAAGGGCAAAGAATGAAAGACTTACAAAAATATCAATGGAAGAAATGATGGGGGCAAGGAGAGTATTCTAGAAGGAAAAACATGACTAAATATAGACACACACACACACACACACACACACACACACACACACAGATTCATCACACGTGTTCCTTCTCAACAGGTTATGGATTCTAACAATACTCCTTCCTCTCTCTCCCTATCTGCCGTCACATCTCTATTTCATCCTTGCTCCCTTGAGAAAACACCTGCCTTCTCTCCACTTTCTTGACCATTATTGTTAATCCCTCTTTCATCCACTCATTCATTTCCAACCATCCTTCTCTTTCCTTCTCCATGTAAATTTCACCAGCAGTCATACCCTGCATTCTCTCGCTAAAAATCATCTATGCTTGTCCGTATCTTTGATCCACTTTCCTCCATGATATTTCTAAATAAGGCAGCCTCCCACAATCATCAGGAGCATTCCATCAACTCCAAAGCTGTCTGTTACTCTGCATCACTATGTTTCATTGTGCTGTGTGCTTACAATATTCTATCTACATTACAAGGAGTGACATCAACTCACGCATCAATATAACATGATGTATCTATCCCATTTCCTCCACTTGCAACCAGCCAGGTATTATAGATCTAAAAAAAAAATAATGCCAACAAGCTAGAACAAAAACACTTACCTGCAGCAGCCTCTTGATCTCACTGTCAATGGCTTCCTTCGTAGAATGGCCAAGAGATTCACCAGTGCTGATAAGTTGCCCAGCGTTGTCTTCAAAGGTTCTCAGTCCAACCTTGTCACTCATTCCCAAATCTTTCACCATGTGCGTTGCGATGTTTGTGGCTTGCTGGAGGTTGAGAGAGAGGACGAGTGCAAGAAGTTTAGTTGAGAAGATAATTAATGAATAATAGAAAGCGAGTGGGTGATATGACAGAACCCTGAGGAACACCACTATTAACAGATTTAAGAGAAGAACAATGACCGTCTACCACAGCAGCAATAGAGCGGTCGGAAAGGAAACTTGAGATAAGGTTGCAGAGTAAGGATAGAAAACTTAGGAGGGCAGTTTGGAAATCAAAGCTTTATGTTCAGGTCAGTGTGTTGAGTGTGTTGAGTGGGAGGGGGATGTGGTTTTGTGGAAAATGTGGGGGAGATTATATAGCCATGACTCAATCATGCAAACTTACAATTAGGAGTGTGTGCGCATGCACACGCACGCACACACACACACACACACACACACGGTAGCTCAGTGGTTAGAGCGCTGGCTTCACAAGCCAGAGGACCGGGGTTCGATTCCCCGGCCGGGTGGAGATATTTGGGTGTGTCTCCTTTCACATGTAGCCCCTGTTCACCTAGCAGTGAGTAGGTACAGGATGTAAATCGAGGAGTTGTGACCTTGTTGTCCCGGTGTGTGGTGTGTGCCTGGTCTCAGGCCTATCCGAAGATTGGAAATAATGAGCTCTGAGCTCGTTCTGTAGGGTAACGTCTGGCTGTCTCGTCAGAGACTGCAGCAGATCAAACAGTGAATTACACACACACACACACACACACGGCCCGGTAGCTCAGTGGTTAGAGCACTGGCTTCACAAGCCAGATGACCGGTGTTCGATTCCCCGGCCGGGTGGAGATATTTAGGTGTGTCTCCTTTCACGTGTAACCCCTGTTCACCTGGCAGTGAGTAGGTACGGGATGTAAATCGAGGAGTTGTGACCTTGTTGTCCCGGTGTGTGCCTGGTCTCAGGCCTATCCGTAAGGTAACGTCTGGCTGTCTCGTCAGAGACTGCAGCAGATCAAACAGTGAATTACACACACACACACACACACACACACACACACACACACACACACACACACAAGAAATTGATGGAAGAAGGACTCGGTAAAGCCGAAAAAGAAAAAGAAAAGCTAAAAGATCTAGTTAACAAAGAAGAAGAAAGAGTACAAGACGTGATTAAAAAAGAAGTACAAGCATGGAGAATCCAAGATAAGAAAGACAAGGAATCATTTCAAGAAGTATTTCAAGAACAGTTAAAAGAAAGAGATGAAAATATGACAAGCAAAATGATAGGAGTCCTGAAGAAAATGAAAATTTAGTAAGAGAAATTGCGGAAAAAAAAGTGTAATTATTTTTGGACTGAAAGAAAAAAAAATGTTAAATATAGACCAAGAAGGGAAAAAGACGAAATGAAATCAGTAAAAGACCTACTAAAACATCTGAATGACGAGGATAGACAGAACTTAGAAGAGGAAGTAGAAGAAATCCATAGAATGGGACCATATCAAGAAGGAACAGTGAGACCAATTAAGATATTACTAAAATCACAAGCAGCAGCAGAAGTACTATATAGAAAAACAAAACTCAGAGAAACAGAAGGTTGCAAAGATATATATATATATATATAAGGAAAAATAGAAACGAGGAGGAAAGGAAGACACAATGAACTGGTGGCAGAAGCAAGAGAAAAAAATAATGAAAGGTCAGAGGAGGAGAAGAAGGCATTTTTTTGGAGAATTAAAGGAGACAGGAAATGGTATATAAAAGAGAAAGAAGAGAAAAAAATGGAACAAGTTTAACTAAAAATGATAAGAACAAGAGATTAAAAATGATGTATACAAACATAGATGGGATTTTATCTAGTAAATTAGAATTAAGAGATTACATAAAGAAAGAAGAACCAGATATTGTATGCCTGGTGGAAACAAAGTTAAATGAGGCAATAAAAATAGACATAGATAAAAGGTATAATATATGGAGGAGAGACAGAGTGGGTAAAGGAGGAGGAGGAGTCATGATGATGTTAAGGAAGGAGATAGTGGTAAATCAAGTGGAGTTTGGGGAAGGAAAATCAGAAATACTGTATGTTAAGATGCATATTAATAAAAAGGAGTTAACAATCATTGGAACATATGTGCCACCAAAACAAACTCATGGACTAACCAAGAATATAGAGACATGATAGATGACACAATAAGGAGTCTTACAAGAATCATTAAGGAAAGGAGAAAAGTGATATTGGTAGGAGATTTCAACTGTAAGGAGGTAGACTGGGAAAATTATGAAAGTGGTATGGGGAAGATGCCTGGGAGATAGATTCCTGAACCTAATGATAGATAATTTGATGGTCCAAAGAGTAAAGGAAAACACAAGATTCAGAGGAAACGATGAGCCGGCAAGATTAGACCTAGTTTTTACAAGGGATATACCAATTAACGATGATATAAGATACAAGTGCCCATTGGGAAAGAGTGACCATGTAATATTAGAAATGGATATAGAAGAAGGAAAGGAAGATAGAGATGAATCATACAAAGGAGACCGATTAAATTACAGAAAGGCTGATATTGAGAATCTCAAGAACTATTTTAAAACGTAAACTGGGAGGAGATGGAAAACTCATTAACGGTTCAAAAGAAATATAACTTATTTTTGGAAATATACAAAACTGGGGTCAGGGAATATGTTCCGAAATATAGACCTAAAGAAGAAGGAAAGAAAGATTGGTTTAATGCAAGATGTGCTAGGGCAAAGGAGAAACGAGATGGAGCATGGAAAAGGTGGAGAAGAAACAGAAATCCAGAAAATAAGGAAAACTTCAAAACAGCAAGAAATGAATATGCTAAGGTGAGAAAGGAAGAAGAAATGAACTATGAAAAGGACATTGTCGAAAAAAAAAAAGGAACAACCAAAATTGTTCTACAGATTCATAAATGGAAAAATAAGACAAAAAGAAACAATAGAAAGGTTAAAAGGAGAAAACGGAATGGTGGAAGACCCAAAAAGTATGGCAGAACTGTTAAATAGTAAATTTCATGAGGTCTTTACTAAGGAATCCAAATTTGAAAGACCACAGGGTAATAGAGAGACTGTCTATATGAAAGAGATTAAAGTAACCAAGCTTGAAATAAAAAGTTGATGACGGAATTAGATGAGGAAAAGGCAATGGGACCGGATGAAGTCTCAGGCAGAATACTGAAAGAATGTAGGGAAGAACTAGCAAGTCCAATATACAACATCATAAAATGCTCAATAGAAAATGGAACAGTGCCAGTGGAGTGGAAAAGAGCTGAGGTGGTTCCCATATATAAGAGCGGAAGGAAGGAAGAACCTTTAAATTACAGACCGGTATCACTAACTAGTGTAATATGCAAGATGTGTGAAAAGTAATAAAGAAGCAATGGATTGAGTTTCTTGAAGACAACAAAATATTATCAAATAGCCAATTTGGTTTTAGAAAAGGTCGGTCATGTGTGACAAATTTATTGAGTTTCTACTCTAGAATAGTTGATAAAGTACAAGAGAGAGAGGATGGGTTGACTGTATTTATTTAGATCTAAAAAAGGCTTTTGATAAAGTGCCACATGAAAGATTACTATGGAAGTTAGAGGAGAAGGGTGGCTTAAAAGGAAGCACATTGAGATGGATGAAGAATTACTTAAGGGGGAGAGAAATAAGGACGATAGTTAAAGATATGAAGTCCAAGTGGAGAACAGTAGACAGCGGAGTGCCACAGGGGTCAGTATTGGCACCAATACTTTTCTCGTATATATAAATGACATGCCAGAGGGAGTGAACAGCTACATAAATCTGTTTGCGGACGATGCGAAACTGTGCAGAGTCATTAAACAAAAAGAGGATTGTGAAATACTACAGGAAGACTTAAACAAGATCTGGAAATGGAGCAAAAAATGGGAGATGGAATTCAATGTGGACAAAAGCCATGTCATGGAAATGGGAAAAAGTGAAAAACGACCAGTGGGAATCTATAAGATGGGAGATGGAGTAGAACTAGAAAAAGTAAAAAAGGAAAAGGACTTGGGAGTGACAATGGAAGAAAATAATCAACCGGTAAGCCATATTGATAGAATTTTCAGAGAGACGTATAATTTGCTAAGGAATATTGGAGTAGCATTTCACTATATGGACAAGGAAATGATGAAGAAATTGATAAGTACTAAAATAAGACCTAGATTGGAATATGCAGGAGTTGTGTGGACTCCCATAAAAGAAACACATAAGAAAATTAGAGACTACAAAAATGGCTACAAGAATGGTTCCAGAATTTAAAGGGATGACATATGAGGAGAGACTAAAGGCAATGGATCTACCAACCTTGGAGCAGAGAAGAGAGAGGGATCTGATACAAGTTTATAAATTGATTAACGGAATGGATGAAGTGGATAATGAGAAACTGATCCTGAGAGAAGAATATGACTTTAGAAGCACAAGATCGCATAGTAAGAAACTAAGGAAGGGACGATGTCTGAGAGATGTTAAAAATTTAGTTTCCAAAGATGTGTTGAGACTTGGAACAGTTTGAGTGAGGAAGTGGTGTCAGCAAAGAGTGTACATAGTTTTAAAGAAAAATTGGATAAGTGTAGATATGGAGACGGGACCACACGAGCATAAAGCCCAGGCCCTGTAAAACTACAACTAGGTAAATACAACTAGGTAAATACACACACACACACACACACACACACACACACACACACACACACACACACACACACACACACACACACACACACCGTAGCTCAGTGGTTAGAGCGCTGGCTTCACAAGCCAGAGGACCGGGTTCGATTCTGGCCGGGTGGAGATATTTGGGTGTGTCTCCTTTGACGTGTAGCCCCTGTTCACCTAGCAGTGAGTAGGTACGGGAAGTAAATCGAGGAGTTGTGACCTTGTTGTCCCGGTGTGTGGTGTGTGCCTGGTCTCAGGCCTATCCGAAGATCGGAAATAATGAGCTCTGAGCTCGTTCCGTAGGGTAACATCTGACTGTCTCGTCAGAGACTGCAGCAGATCAAACCGTGAAACACACACACACACACACATGTAGTGTAGTGGTTAGCGAGCTCGACTCACAATCGAGAGGGTCCAGGTTCAAGTCCTGGAGGCGGCGAGGCAAATGGGCAAGCCTCTTAATGTCTGGGGTGTGTTCACCTAGCAGTAAATAGGTACGGGATGTAACTCGAGGGTTTGTGGCCTCGCTTTCCCGGTGTGTGGAGTGTGTTGTGGTCTCAGTCCTACCCAAAGATCGGTCTATGAGCTCTGAGCTCGCTCTGTAATGGGGAAGACTGGTTGGGTGACCAGCAGACAACCGTGGTGAATTAGTCTCTAACCATCTCAAACTCACTTCAAACCTTACTTCCTTTCCTCTCACACTCCTGTACTCCTACACTTCCCCAACACCCACCCACACCTCTCCTACAATTGCCCTTCTCACCTTAAGGTCAGATGAGGCCCCGGAGGTCACAGAATCACAGCCAAAGATGAGTTCCTCGGCAGCACGACCTCCCATCAGAGAATCCATCGTGGCCAGCATCTGAGACCGTGTCATGTGGTACTGCTCCTTGGCGGGAATGTAGGCAGTCTGTAGGGGCACAAGGGGTAAGGTTGGGGTCAGTATGTTATGTGTGAGGGGATGTGGATTTGTGTGGAAAAATATGGGGAGGATTTTTGGTTTTGTGAATAGAAAATGTGTTTTTGAGATGAATGTGTTTTCAAAGGAATTGAGTAGAACTTGTATTTTGAAAGGAACTGAGTAGAAACTTGTGTATTTTTTTTAAGGTTTGTAGGTAGAAAAATTATTTTCTTATTTTTTGTAGGGTTCAAATGTGTAAGAAAGTATTTTTTGAAAATTGAGTAATAAAGCTCTTTTAAAGAAATTAAGTAAAAAATTGTATTGAAGGTTTGTTGGTAGAAAGTGTAATTTGTGTCAATAATTGAATAGAAGTGTTTGTTTGCAATAAACAAAAACAAAAGTGTGCTTTGTCAATATATGAAGAAAGTTTTTTAATCAAAAGTTTTCTTGTTAATGAAAATAAAACTAAGAAAAAAAAAAATCTCCTTACATGACAAGCAATTTTTCCCTGCAATAAACATGAAAAATGTGTCTTTTGACATGTAAAGCACAAAACATACATTTACCATTCATTAATTCAGCCAATCAATTAGTCAGTCAGTCGGGCTATTCATACAGTGATCAGCTAGCCAGCTACCCAACCAACTAGTCTGCCTGCCAACTAGTCAGTCAGTCAGTCAGTCAGTCAGTCAGTCAGTCAGTCAGTCAGTCAGTCAGTCAGTCAGTCAGTCAGTCAGCCAGCCAGCCAGCCAGCCAGCCGGTCGGTCAGTTGGTTGGCCGGTCGGTTGGCCGGCTGACCAGCCAGCTAGCCAGCCAGCCAGCCAGCCAGCCAGCCAGCCAGCCAGCCAGCCAGCCAGTCAGCCAGTTAGTCAGCCAGTTAGTTAGCTAGCTAGCCAGCCAGCCAGCCAGCCAGCCAGCCAGCCAGCCAGCCACTCCAGACCTTCACCATCCATCTTAACCCTCACTTACATGACCAAGAGAGGGGCCACGTGGGCCCTCCCTCTCCCCCTCACTTACATGACCAAGAGAGGGGCCACGTGGGATGATGGTGACCTTGTGGAGGGGATGTGAGTCCCTGGTGTAATAAGCAACCAGTGTGTGACCTCCCTCATGGTAAGCTGTGACCAGGTTTGCTTCCTCGTCAGGGATGCGTGACTTCCTTTCGGGCCCTGTTAGGTTAGCATGATAGGGTGAATGGAAGAAAAGTTTAGTTATACTACGGGAGGGGAACAAATAATACAATTAAAGAGGAAAAAGATCTTGGAGTGATTATACAGGAAAATCTGAGCCCTGAAAAACACATTAGCAATATATTTGGATTATCATATAAAATGTTGACTAATATAAGAGTGGCATTTCAATTCATGGAAAAAAATTATCACAAGCATGATATGTCTAAAGCTGGAATATGTAGCTGTGGTGTGGTCTCCAAGCTCTAAAAAAAAAAAATACATGAAGATTTGAACGGATACAGAAGACTGCTACACAGATGGTGCCGGAACTAAAGGACAGCTGAAGGAAATGGGACTGTCAACCTTACAAGATAGAAGAGAATGAGGGGACCTAATAACAATGTTCAGGATAGTCAATGGCATTGAAAAGGTAGACAAGGAAGACTTGGTGATGGTGACAAAAGATGGAAGGATAAGAGGACATGTAAAGAGATCAGGATGAGGCAGTGTGTGAAGGATACTGGAAAATACAGTTTTCCATGTAGAACAGTGGAAAAGTGGAATACATTGAATAATAAAGTTGTTACAGCACATACTGTGCAGAACTTTAAGGAAAAAATTGGATACATGGAGACTTTTTTTTATTAATGTTACAGCCTATAGCACCTGCAGGCACACTTGAAGAGTGTGGGAAGCACTGTTCAGTGGTGGGCATATTAGGGCCCATATCACCACCCAAGCACATCTTTGGTGTAATCACCTAGAACTTGAGTATCATGGTGACATGTAGCTAACTTTAAACCACTCCACAAATGGCTTAGTTTCGAAGTGGTAAAAGGTAGGATTTGAACCTACGCATGGACGTCTTTCTGATCCCACACTCACCACCTTATCCACTACACCACTGCCTCCCTGGAGACATGACACTATGAGCCCTGCTTGAACCCTGTACAATACAACTAGGTAAATACAACTAAGTAAATACACACACACACACACACACACACACACACACACACACACACACACACACACACACACACACACACACACACACAGAGACTACAAAAAATGGCTACAAGAATGGTTCCAGAATTTAAAGGGATGACATATGAGGAGAGACTAAAGGCTATGGATCTACCAACCTTGGAGCAGAAAAGAGAAAGAGGGGATCTGATACAAGTTTATAAATTGATTAACGGAATGGATGAAGTGGATAATGAGAAACTGATCCTGAGAGAAGAATATGACTTTAGAAGCACAAGATCGTATAGTAAGAAACTAAGGAAGGGACGATGTCTGAGAGATGTTAAAAAGTTTAGTTTCCGCAAAGATGTGTTGAGACTTGGAACAGTTTGAGTGAGGAAGTGGTGTCAGCAAAGAGTGTACATAGTTTTAAAGAAAAATTGGATAAGTGTAGATATGGAGACTGGACCACACGAGCATAAAGCCCAGGCCCTGTAAAACTACAACTAGGTAAATACAACTAGGTAAATACACACACACACACACACACACACACACACACACACACACACACACACACACACCGCGTAGTGTAGTGGTTAGCACGTTCAACTCACAATCGAGAGGGTCAGGTTCGAGTCCCGGTAAGCAGCGAGGCAAATGGGAAAGCCTCTTAATGTGTGGGGTGTGTTCACCTAGCAGTAAATAGGTACGGGGTGTAACTGGAGGGGTTGTGGCCTCGCTGTCCCAGTGTGTGGAGTGTGTTGTGGTCTCAGTCCTACCCGAAGATCGGTCTATGAGCTCTGAGCTCGCTCCGTAATGGGGAAAACTGGCTGGGTGACCAGCAGACGACTGAGGAGGTGAATTACACACACACACACACACACACACACACACACACAGATCATGATCATACGAGATGGACGTCCACACTACACTCCATTCTGATATTATTCCAAGCCACCAAGAATATCCATTCTGATATTATTCCAAGCCACCAAGAATATCTTTTAACTAGAGTGTTAACTAAAGGTAAGAGGTGTTTTAGTGCTGTTCCGGCTAGGTGGCAGGATTAAAATCTCAATAACATGGAAAAAAGGAGCTAGAAACAAAGTGAGAACCAAAATGGACGAAGGCAAGGAGTGTTGGTTTACATCATCTGGTAGGTTTGAATTTCCCCTAGACATGATTTCTCAGGCTTCAGACTGAAGGACAGGTTTGATGACCAAAACACCAGACAGTCTATTGAGGAGGACAGTCATACACCTGGAGAACCTAGTGAAAGAACTAATGGCCAAGCTAATAATTGTGGAAAAGGACAAGAAGATCATGAAGGCAAACATGGAAGTGAGGAAGAAAAACTCTGATGAGCTGAAAAACAAAGTTTGTGCAAGTGAAAAGAAAATGGAAGATAATGAAGATTAAGTGAGCAAAATACATGAAAAGCAAAATTGTTAAAAGATGGACTAAGATCAACAGGAAGTTAGTTTTAAAAAGATTATGGCAGAATCTGCCAAGGAAAGGGAACTGGAGGTTGCCAAAAGGTAGTAAATGTAATTTAGGAAAAGGAAAATTTGATTAGGAATACTGTGGAAAATAAAAGTGCTTTGTTATGTTTGGATGAAAGGAAAAAGTTATGCCAATTAAACACGAGAGAAGAATACGAGAAAAAGCAGACTCAGAAAGTAGTGATGGAGGTGAAGGATGATGAAAAAGGCAAGAGACTGAGTGAAGAAATTGAAGAAGTCTATGGACTGAGGAAATATGAGGCAGGAAAAACAATCTTATTCTAATTTTGAACGGATTAGAATAAGATTGCAAGCAGGCGCTGAGGAAATCCTGGCAGGCTCATGGAGGCTGTGAAGGAAAGAAGCATATAAAAGTGTATGGTTGAGACACAATCTAAATGAAGATGGAAAAGCTAAGCTCAAGCAGCTTTGGGAAACAGCCAAAGAAAAAAACTTAAACGAAACAGCAGAGCAGAAGACAACCTAGTACTGGAAGGTCAAAAACATGAGAGTAAGGAAGTGGTACACAAGGAGAGAGAACAAAAGTAAAATAAGTATCACTGTAGAAGAGGAAGAGTACTAAAAATTGAATAAACAAATGTAAATGGTATTTTAATGGCAAAAATATAGTGAAATGATTATGTAAGAAAAAATAAGCCTGACATCGTGGGATCAACTGAAACAAAATTGTATGGAGGGCTTGAAGCACTACTTATTAGGGAAAACAGATACAATATATATAAAAAAGAACAGAAACAAAAAAGGAGAAGTGATGTTACTTATAAAGAAAGAGCTGCAGGTGGATGAAATAACTTAAGGAGTGCTGAAATGCTGTAAGCATGAGTAAGAATTCATGGAGAAGGAAAAAGGAACTTTGCCTTTGTTTACATCCCACACAAAACAAACTCATGGGGAAATGAAGAATACGAGAATATGCTTAGTGATACCAGGAAATGTTTATAGAGACTAACTGAAAGGAATAAAAACATAACAGTGATGGGTGACTTTATTGCAAGAATATAGTTTGGGAAGACCTGACAACTGTGGGAGGAGAAACATCTTGGGGACAAATGCTATTCAATCTGGCAGTAGACAATATTCTAACTCAATGGGTGAGGGACAGCACAAGGTATAGAGCAAATGAAGAACCATCACGATTGGACTTAGTATTTACTAAAGGACCAGAGATACCCCATAACTTGGAATATAAGAGTCCACTCAGTAAAAGTGACCATGTATTGCTTGAATTCAGGCTGAAAAAAGGACTGGAAGAAATAAGGAATGAAGACTATGAAAATAGAAGGTACAATTACAGTAAAACTAACTTTGCAGAATTAAGGAAATACTTTGAACAGCTAGACAACTGAATTTTATATATTTGACAAGTGGAATATTTTTAATGGAGAAGTATAATGAAGGAATAATGAAACATGTGGCAATCAAGAAAACAGACAAGCCTAGACACAAGGAGTGGCTTAACAGAAGATGTGAGTTAGCAAGGATGGAAGCGAAAAAGCCTTGAATAGATGGAGAAGAAATAGAAGACCAAATCATTGGTTAGACTACACCCGGAAAAGAAACAAGTATGTCAACATTTAGAGAATGGAACAGATAAACTATGAGATGGATATAGTGGATAAATGTAAAGACCAGCCAATAGTGTTTTATACAGATATGCAAACGGCACGCTGAAAAACAAAAGAGAAATACACAAACTAAAATACAATAATGAACAGTGACTTTCATTGTCAGAAGATAAAACAGAAGTTATGAATAGTGACTTCCATTGTCAAACCCCAGTAGAATTAACTGATGATGTTCATTAAATAAAAGTGTCAGTAGAGGAAGTAAGAAAAATAAAGGAAGAACAAAATGTGAGGAAAATCTCAGGTCCCAATGGAGTGTCACATTGGATTTTTTTATCTTTTTTATTTATTTATTTTTTTTAAGGAGAGAAGGCCAAGGGCAACAAAATATTTAAAAATAAAGGCCCACTTGAATGTTGGTTCTCTAGAAGATAGGCAAAGGGTTAGCCAGAATTAGGGAGCAAATGTCTTGAAACCTCCCTCTTAATAGAAGTACAAGTTGTAGGAAGACAGAAATACAGAGACAGGCAGGGAGTTCCAGAGTTTACCAGTGAAAGGTATGAATGATTGAGAGTACTGATTAACTCTTGCATTAGAGAGCTGGACAGAAAAGAGGAAGAAGAAAGCCTTGTACAGCGAGGCTGCAAATGGAGGAGAGGCATGCAGTTAGCAAGATCAGTAGAACAGTTAGCATGAAAATAGTGATAAAAGATAGAAAGAAATGCAACATTTCTGCGGTGAGAAAGAGGCTGAAGGCAGTCAGTCAGAGGAGGGGAGTTGATGAGATAAAAAGCTTTTGATTCCACCCTACGAGTATCTATTAATACTGTGTGACTGGAATCCCCCCAAACATGCGAAGAGTACTCTATAAAGGGGCAGATAAGACCCTTGTACAGAGTAAGCAGTTGGAGGGGCAAGAAAACTGGTGGAGACATTGCAGAACGCCTAACTTCATAGAAGCTGTTTTAGCAAGAGATGAGATGTGAAGTTTGCAGTTAAGATTATGAGTAAAGGACAGACTGAAGATATTCAGTGTAGAAGAGGAAGACAGCTGAGTGTCACACACACACACACACACACACACACACACACACACACACACACACACACACACACACACACACTCACCCATTAGTACTTTATCCCTGGCTGCCTCGAGGTGTTTCATTGACACAGCATCCACCTGGTCAGCTGCGGCCCTCAGTGCTGCCTGGTTTGTTACATTCTTGATGTCCGCACCTGGGAAGTGTTTGATTAGGTTAGGTTAGGTTGGGATTGGTTACATTAGGTTAAACTAATCTTTTTAATGTTATAGCCTACAGCACCTGTAGGTATACTTGAAGAGTGTGGGAAATGCTGTTCAGTTTCTACCCATTAGCAGTGCAGGCAATCTTATTGATAGTGGTACCCATACCAGGGCCCATATCATCACCAAAGTGCATCTTTGGTTTAAAGCAATTACACCTCCACCTGGAACCTGGTTATCATGGTGACATGTAGGTAACTTTAAGCCACTCCACAAATAACATAGTTTCAAGACGGCACATGATGGGATTCGAACCTACGCATGGATGTCTGCCAGAGCCAATGCTCACCACCTTATCCACTACACCACCGTGTGTGTGAGAGAGAGAGAGAGAGAGAGAGAGAGAGAGAGAGAGAGAGAGAGAGAGAGAGAGAGAGAGAGAGAGAGAGAGAGAGAGAGAGAGAGAGAGAGAGAGAGAGAGAGAGAGAGAGAGAGAGAGAGAGAGCAGGCCCAAGACCTCTAGACTGACACTCCAGTCAGACAAACAGGCAGCACTGCTATGCATGGTAATGGTTTAGTGTAACTTTCATAAATGGAAATAAAATGAAAGACATCAAAGGAACTTATGTGTATGAGATTGCCAAAGATGAGGAGGCAGGTAGGTGTGTAACCTGGCCTTTCATACAGGCAGACTGGCAGCTTCAACAACTTTGTGTGTTGGTGAATTCTACCTTTGGATGATTCAACTGGAAACATCTTTGAAATTCTACTTAAGAATGTTGAATTTGAATTTAAAGTGTGGGCCATTGTACCCACTGCTAGACTCAAGGTGAAAGTGTTAGTAGGAAAGATGACACTGAGGCCGCGGAAACTGTAGTAACAATATACAGGGTGGGGCAAATCAAATGCCCGAGTTTTGATAGGCTATTAGGAAAAGTAAAACAATACTTACAGAATTATTTGTTGTTTTATTTGAATCAGTATACAATGCCGTTTGTGTGATCACTTTTTGAAGATGGCATCAGGAAGATGGTGGCCATCTGTAGCGATGCATTGTTGAAGGCGATGTCTCAAGTTTTCGGCTGCTCTTCGACACATCTCAAGGGGTATTGCAGTGATTTTCTCCCGAATTCGCATCTTCAATTCTTCCAAATTGTGTGGCCGATTTCACCGCTCCATTCCCCTAAAGTTACTGTTTGGTGTGCAGTTTACAAATTTGGGGTAATTGGACCTTATTTCTTTGAGAAGGATGGAAGATCTGTCACCGTCAACTCTCAACGTTATCTTGCGATGTTGGAAGACTTTTTTGAACCAAAATTGGAAGAATTAAGTGAGGAAACAAATCTGGGAGACATCTGGTTCCAACAAGATGGAGCAACAGCCCACACTGCTCAAGTTGCAATGGTCAAATTGCGACAGATGTTCCCGCACGCCTGCCTCGGAGGGGTGATGTCGAGTGGCCCCCACGCTCACCTGATTTGAGCATTTGCGATTTTTCCTGTGGGGATATCTCAAGGAGAAAGTGTTCAGAAGTTGGCCACACAATTTGGAAGAATTGAAGATGCGAATTCGGGAGGAAATCACTGCAATACCCCTTGAGATGTGTCGAAGAGCAGCCGGAAACTTGAGACATCGCCTTCAACAATGCATCGCTACAGATGGCCACCATCTTCCTGATGCCATCTTCAAAAAGTGATCACACAAACGGCATTGTATACTGATTCAAATAAAACAACAAATAATTCTGTAAGTATTGTTTTACTTTTCCTAATAGCCTATCAAAACTAGGGCATTTGATTTGCCCCACCCTGTATCACACATTGTCTTAACCTGCTCCTCACAGAAAAGTGGTGACCAGGCAAGCTTATCATAGGAAAGGTCTGCCACAAGGTATTTGTTTACTCCACCTATATTGGACTTATTCCAGGAGCTTGCTGTGGCCAAGACACCCAACAGTCCACACTGGAGATGCAAAGTCTAGGAAAGCTCTCACATCAGACATAAAGAGGTGACATGAAGTTTACTGAGCAGCAAGCTGTAGATTTCAGAAAGTTTGCACTACTGCACATCTTACATCTTAAATTTTAAGTCATTGTGAACTATTACTCCATGGAGTTGATGAGAAGAACAAGGATTTATTGGACTGCCATTAAAGTTGCAGAAAGGAGTATAGAGAAACTGGACATGATGGCACGCTGCCTGACAAAACAGAGACGGACACATTTACCGGTGGAAAGGCTCAGCCACCACGAGGCAGCTAGTGATGGCAACAAGTCAATGCTGTTCTACATGTGAGGGAGAAACTGAGACCAAGTTGGTGGAGGAGGTGAAGAACTAAAGATAACTTACTTGATAACAATCTGCAAACATTTTGTAACTACAGTACAGTAAGTCCTCATTATATGGTACATATGTGTTCCAGCATGTTGAAAGTCACTCCTACAGACATGAAAATCCATGAAAATAGTCATATAAAAAAATGTAAAGTACTGCACAAAAGAAATAAACAGAAAATGCTTTTATTTATCTTTCACTCGCCATGCATTCTATCAGATGACGTCCCTCCCGAGGCTAAGGGACTGTAGGGATTTCAGTCCTTACTCATAATATCCACAAAAAACATGCCATAAGAATTTCACTTGTGTTCTGTGGGTAATGCAGGAAGAGACTGATTGTTGTGGTGGCCGAGCAGTGTGGTGGCGCTACAGTACAGTGTAAACAAAACAGTAGCAGATACCGTATCTGTGAATTTTTCTTACTATAAATAGAAACAAGGGTAGTAATTACCAAACACCATAATTGTGAATTTACCGAATAACGAAGTACCATATAATGAGGACTTACTGTATATTGGATATGAAAGGTGAGGTTATTTAGGGATAGGTTACTTTACATACAGCTTAATTATCACTCCTCCTCCTCCTCCTCCTCCATCACCACACCACTCCTCACCTGTGAAGCCAGTGGTGCCGCGGGACAGCACAATCTTGTCCACATCATCGCCCATCTTCACCTTACCCAAGTAGTACTCAAAGATCTCCTTCCGCCCTGCCAGGTCAGGGATGGGCACCTGCAGGAGAGAGAGAGGGGAGGAGTGGCTGAGTGGAAGGGCTGGCTGGATAGAGATGGATGGAAGGATGGTGTCTCTCTGTTTGCTTGCTTATCTCTCTCTCTAAATCTAAATAAAATTATAGATAGTGTGTTGTTTCTCTCTCTCTCTCTCTCTCTATTAACTACCCTCTTCTATCTGTCCCTCCCAAACACACACACCTGACCCACTCCCACATACCTGCACCTCCACATCAAAACGTCCAGGCCTCAACAAAGCCTTATCCAGGTCATCCCTCCTGTTGGTGGCGCCCAGAACTATCACTCCTTCATTCTTGTGGAAACCGTCCATTTCAGAGAGCAGCTGGTTGATGGTCTGGTTGGCGTAAGGGTGCAACACTGAGTTAGACCTCTTGGCGCCCACTGAGTCAATTTCGTCAATGAAGATCACACAGGGAGCTCGCATCTTGGCCGCTCCTGTTAGGGGAGGAGACAGTGTTAGAGGTTCAGAGATGTTGTGTGTGGAAGGGGCACAGATAAAGGTAGAGGGGAGTATACTGAGAAAACAGGAATAGAAATGAGGTACTGAGGTGGTATACTATAGCCTAACCTAATGTGATTTCAACTAATGTAACTTGATTGAGTGTAATAACTGAGAGTGGGCTTGAAATTGAGAGACTAAAGACAGGTTTACATCTGTCAATATGCAGCTGGAATTGCAAATTGGTAGAGTTTCTGACTGAATATTGGTGCATAGCGACTAGAGAAACCAGTCGAAAACAAGACCGACAGAAAAAATAAATCCTAGAAAATATTTAAAAAATCCAGAAAAAATATAAATCCTAGAAAAAAAAAAAAAAAAAAAATCCTAGAAAATATTTGAAAAATCCAGAAAAAAAATCCTACAAAATATCAAGAAAATCCAGAAAAATATAAATCCTAGAAAATATTAAAGAAATCCAGAAAAAATAAATCCTAGAAAATATAAAAAATCCAGAAAAATATAATCCTAGAAAATCCTGAAAAAATGAAAAAAAATCCAGATAATAAATCCAATAAAATACTAGAAAAAAATAAAACCCAGAAAAATAAATATTATAGAAAATATTAAAAAGATCAAATTAAAAAAATAAAAAGATAAATTCCTACAAAATGAAAAACAAAAATGATAAATCCTGCAAAAAGTAAAGAAATTCTAGAAAATACTGGAAAAATAAATCAATAAATTCTAGAAAATACTGGAAAAATAAATCAATAAATTCCAGAAAATGATGAAAAAAATCAATATTCTAGAAAATACTGAAAAATAAATTAATAAATTCTAGAAAATACTGAAAAAAAAATCAATAAATTCTAGAAAATGCTGAAAAAAAATCAATAAATTCTAGAAAATACTGAAAAAATAAATCAATAAATTCTAGAAAATACTGGAAAAAAATCAATAAATTCTAGAAAATACCAAAAATAAATCAATAAATTCTAGAAAATACTGGAAAAATAAATAAATAAAAATAAAAAGTAAGTAAATTCTAGAAAATATTGAAAAAAGGAGACAAATAAATGAAAATAATAAAAATCCTGGAAAATAATAAAAAAATAACAGAAAAAATAGAAAACATGAAAAAAATATATATAAAAAAATGAGAAAAAATGAAATAAAACCCCAAAAAAAGAAAAAAAAAATAGAAATAGAAAAATAAATAATAAATAAAAATATGAATACTAAGAGAAAAAATTAAATGAAAGAAAAAAAGAACCAAAAAAAAAAGGCAGAGGAAAAAATCAGTAAAAAAATATACAAAAGAAACAAAAATAAGGAAAAATAGAAAAAAAATGAGAAAAATGAAAATAAAAAATTGAAACCAAAATGAGAAAAATAAAAGCAGAAAATATATAAAAAAAAAAAAAAAATAAATAACTAAAAAATATAAATGAGAAAAATGAAATAAAACCAAAACAGAAATTGAAAATAAGAGAAAAATTAAATAAAGAAGAAAATATAAAAAAATAAGGAAAGAAGAAAAGAAAAAAAACAAAGAAAACAAAAAGAGAAAAAACTCAAAAAATAAATAAACAAGAAAGATAGGTAGAAGAAGAAGAAGAAGAAGAAGAAGAAGAAGAAGAAGAAGAAGAAGAAGAAGAAGAAAAAGAAGAGGCTACTGGTGAGGAAGATTAGATTAGGTTAGGTTAGGTTAGGTCAGGTTGTATATAATAAATAATAAACACGAAATAAAAAACAAAACAAAACCAATAAAAGCAACAAAATACTGGGTTAGGTTGATTAGGTTAGGTTAAATACAATAACAAACAAAAGGAGAGAAACACACACACACACACACACACACACAAAACCAAATAAAATAGCAACAAAACACTCACTGAAAAGATCTCGACCCTTCTTGCCCCTTGGCCGACCAGAATCTCATCAAATTCCGGCCCTGCAGCGTGGAAGAAAGGGACCCCTGCCTCCCCTGCCACAGCCCGGGCCAGCAGAGTCTTCCCAGTGCCAGGGGGTCCCACCAGTAACACCCCCTTAGGCAACTCAGCCCCCAGGGAGGTGAACTTCTCAGGGTTACGAAGAAACTCAACGATTTCCTGAAGTTCTTGTTTTGCTTCATCGACCTAAAGAGATTTTTTAAAATTTATTATTTGTGTTTTCGGTGGTTTGTGTGTGTGTGTGTGTGTGTGTGTGTGTGTGTGTGTGTGTGTGTGTGTGTGTGTGTGTGTGTGTGTGTGTGTGTGTGTGTGTTTTGCTCATTTTGTAAGCGTTTCATGTGTTAGACAGTGTTTTGTGAGTGTTTCTGTATGCCTTGATTTTGTTTTGTTTCATTTTGGTGTTTGGTTTGTTTGTATTGCTTTGTTTGTTTGGTGATGTAAACAAAGTTATACACACTTACACGTGTAAACACACACAACAACAAAATAAAAAAAATTATTTATTTATTGTTCAACTAACCTAACCTAACATATACAAACACATGCACACGCGCGTGCACACACACACACACACACACACACACACACACTAAGGAATATTGGAGTAGCATTTCACTACATGGACAAAGAAATGAAGAAGAAATTGATAAGTACTATAATAAGACCCAGATTGGAATATGCAGGAGTAGTGTGGACCCCTCATAAAAAGAAACACAAAAGGAAGTTGGAGAGACTACAAAAAAAATGGCTACAAGAATGGTTCCAGAATTTGAAGGGATGACATATGAGGAGAGACCAAAGGCTATGGATCTACCAACCTTGGAACAAAGAAGGGAGAGAAGAGATCTGATACAAGTTTATAAATTGATCAACGGAATGGACCAAGTGGATAATGAGAAACTGATCCTGAGAGAAGAATATGACATTCAAAGCACAAGATCGCATAGTAAAAAGCTGAGAAAAGGAAGATGTCTGAGAGATATTAAAAATATAGTTTCCATAAAGATGTATTGAGACGTGAACAGTTTAAATGAAGTAGTGTCTGCAACGAGTGTGCATACTTTTAAAGTAAGATTGGATAAGTGTAGATATGGAGACGGGGCCACACAAGCATAAAGCCCAGGCCCTGTAAAACTACTAGGTAAATACAGCTAGGTAAACACAAACACACACACACAGCTCAGTGGTTAGAGCGCTGGCTTCACAGCCAGATGACCGGGTTTGATTCCCCGGCCGGGTGGAGATATTTGGGTGTCTCTCCTCACGTAGCCCCTGTTCACCTAGCAGTGAGTAGGTACGGGATGTAAATCGAGGAGTTGTGACCTTGTTGTCCCGGTGTGTGGTGTGTGCCTGGTCTCAGGCCTATCCCAAGATCGGAAACAATGAGCTCTGAGCTCGTTCCGTAGGGTAATGTCCGGCTGTCTCGTCAGAGACTGCAGCAGATCAAACAGTGAAACACACACACACACACACACACACGCAAGACACTGAGCCGACAAGACATCCCTGAGCAGCTCACAAGGAAAAGCTACAACAGGAGTTGGAGCATGACCTAGATGTATGTACATGGGGGGGGGCTATAGGTTCTCCTGTCTCAATAATAAAGTAAGTTTTAAATTGTATAGATGAAAAAAAAATAAAAATAAAAAAGAGAGAAAGAGAGAGATGGAACTGAGTAGTGTTGGCAGATGTATGACAGAATCAAAACATACACCATCGTGTGAAAACCATCGGAACATTGAAACACCTGTTGGGCTAAGGAAACTGACTGAGGATATTATGGACAAGGATTTTTCTGGATTTAGGGATGAAAGAGGTAGTATGAGGAGGTTGATCAACATAGAAAGAGAGTTAAGGTACATGAGGAAGTGATCTCAAGTTTAATGGACAAGCAGGACAGATTGACAATGGAAAACACAGAGCTGAGATTGGGATTGGTAGAATGTGAGAAGGTCAATGTAACCAATCAGGGATTAAAGAAGGAGATACAAGAAATAAAACAAATTGATGTACTAAAAGCCACATGTCAAGACTATGAAAACTCCTTAAGGAGCTTACAGGTAAAAGTACAGGATGGGATTGTGGATAGGGTGAAAGGTGGAATGGCTGAAAACAATCTGAAGGAATTATGAAATGCATGGAAGCAAGAACAGGAAGAGGAAAAAGTTACATTTTCAGAGGTAGTAAAGAGACTAATTCAGGAAAACACAAAAGTTGCTGTAATACAAGTAATTAAAGAGAAAGAAGATCTTGTGTGAGATACAGTGGATAAGAGGAAAACTTTTGTGATTTTTGGGATGAAGGAAAAGAAAAATTCAAACAAATTCACAAGAGAATGTGGAGAGAATTGGCCAAAACTATTACCAAACAAGTTCAAGACGGCATGCAAGAGCTGAACCAGGAGGTGGAGGAAATGAGGAAGTGATCCGGCTAGAAAGATACAGTGTAGGGGGTAGAAGACCAATGAAAGTGAGAATGAGATCCCAAGTGGCAATAGAGGAAATTATGGCTAGGAAAGGGAAGCTGGCCAATGACTCTGAACACAAGGATATATGAATAAAAAGATATATGAACCTAGAGGAGAGGGAAAAGGAGAAAGTGTTAAGAAATGAAGCAAAAAAAAAAAACAAGAAAAGGACAGAGATCAAGAAAAAGAACTTTTAATGGAGGGTCCTGAATATGAGACTAAAGTGGTACCTACGGAAGAAAGAAGAGGTCGTGGAGGAGGCAAGAAATTAAGAGTGATTCATACTAATATAGGTGGGTTGTTATCCAGCACGTTGGAGGTTAGGGATTATTTGAAACAGAAAAAGCCGGATGTATTGTGCATTGCTGAAACAAAACTAAGAGAAGAGATCCATGTTAACTTTAAGGAGGAGGAATATAATAGCTGGAGAGACAGGAAGGATAAAGGGGGACGAGGAGTGCTAATCGTGATTCACAATAATATATGTGTGGAGGATGTGCAATATGGTGAGGACAAAGTGGAAGTAATTGGAGTAACAATCAAAACAGAGAAACTGAAGGAAAGAAAAATCATAGTTACATATATAAAACCTAACACAAATACATGGGGAACTGAAGAACATCAAGATATGCAAGAGAGGTGATTAAGTGTTTAGATAACATGATAAGAAGAGATGGAAGAATACTTTTAGTTGGAAACTTTGACTGTAAAAAAGTAAACTGGAGAGAGATGGAAGTAATGGATAATGCTGGACAGTGGAGCAAGGAAGTGTTACAGGTGATTATGGTAAATACAATGGACCAGTGGGTGGAGGAGTCACCAAGGTACAGGGGAAGAAGAACCATCGTTGCTTGACCTTGTATTCATAAAGAAACCAGAGCCCCCTCCAATCATACAATACCTTAGTCCAATGGGAAGAAGTGATCATGTGACATTAGAGAGAGATGCAAATACAAGAGGAGGAAGGGATTAGTTACAGAGATGACTACGAAGGAGAGAGATTAAATTATGCAAGAGCAGATTTTGAAAAATGAATGATCTTTTTTGCTGATATTGAGTGGAGAAACATTATGTACGGAAAGACAATACAAGGGAAAAATGAAATATTCTTACAGAAATATAATGAAGGAGTAAAAAATATGCACCTTTTTATAGAGATAAGAAAAAAATTCATGCTTGGTACAATGCTAGATGCACAGAAGCTAAAAAGGCAAAAGATAAAGCTTGGAAGAAACTCATAAAACAGAGAAATGACAATAACAGACGGCAGTATAGGGATGCAAGAAATGAATATATTAGAGTAAGGAGAGGAAGAAGGAAACTTTGAGAAAGATGTGGTGAATAAAAGCAAAGACGAACCCAAACTTTTCTACAAGTTTATAAATGGCAAAATGAAGAACAAGGAAACAATAGAAAAAATAATTAAAGGAGGGAAGACATACCAAACAGAGAAGGAAATGTGTGAAATAATGAATGAAAGCTTCAAAATGGTGTTCACTGCAGAAGATTTCACAGAACCTAATAGGACATTGTATTGCCAAGGATTACAGGAAATCACAGTGCACAAGGAGGATATTGGAAGATTATTGGATAAGTTGGATGTCAGAAAAGCAATGGGGCCAGATGGTGTAT
>NC_059255.1:1708282-1715782 GCF_017591435.1 Portunus trituberculatus | reverse complement strand
AACCCTTGAAAACCCCAATAACTTCCACTACACCCTTGAAAACCCCAATAACTTCCACTACAACCTTGAAAACCCCAATAACTTCCACTACACCCTTGAAAACCCCAATAACTTCCACTACACCCTTGAAAACCCCAATAACTTCCACTACACCCTTGAAAACCCCAATAACTTCCACTACACCCTTGAAAACCCCACAACTTCCACTACAACCCTTGAAAACCCCAATAACTTCCACTACACCCTTGAAAACCCCAATAACTTCCACTACAACCTTGAAAACAACACTCAACCCTTGAAAACCCCAATAACTTCCGCTACACCCTTGAAAACCCCAATAATTTCCACTACAACCCTTGTAAACCCCAATAACTTCCACTACACCCTTGAAAACCCCAATAACTTCCACCAAACCCTTGAAAACCAATAACTTCCACTACACCCTTGAAAACCCCAATAACTTCCACTACACCCTTGAAAACCCCAATAACTTCCACTACACCCTTGAAAACCCCAATAACTTCCACTACACCTTGAAAACCCAATAACTTCCACTACACCCTTGAAAACCCCAATAACTTCCACTACACCTTGAAAACCCCAATAACTTCCACTACACCCTTGAAACCCCAATAACTTCCACCACACCCTTGAAAACCCCAATAACTTCCACTGCAACCCTTGAAAACCCCAATAACTTCCACTACACCCTTGAAAACCCCAATAATTTCCACTACAACCCTTGTAAACCCCAATAACTTCCACTACAACCTTGAAAACCCCAATAACTTCCACTGCAACCCTTGAAAACCCCAATAGCTTCCACTACACCCTTGAAAACCCCAATAACTTCCACTACAACCTTTGAAAACCCTAATAATTTCCACCACAACCTTGAAAACCCTAATAATTTCCACTACAACCTTTGAAAACTCCAATAACTTCAACCAGAACCCTGAAAACACTGTAAACCCCTTGGAAATCTATTATCACCCTTATAAACCCCTGAAAACCCCTTATAACCTTCAAAACACCCTTATAAACTCTAATACCACCTATTTCAACCTCACTTCACCTCACCTCACACCACCACACTCACCCATAAGAGAAAAGAGGATAGCGATGAACACAACAATGGCTAAAACTTGCTGAAAATTCCTAATCCATCTCATAGCTCTTGACTGGTGTTTTTGAGGGTCAGCTGCCAGGTAACCCTCGGCGAACGCAACCTTTATGGCACGATGGCTCTCCTCTGTGGTATTCTCTGTCAGAAGGCCTGCCGAGATGGGGTTGGTTAAGATTGGGTTGAGTTTGGTTGGATTAATTTCTTTCCTCTCTCATTCCTGTCAATGAAAATGGTTTGTACATTTAAGTATGTTAGGTTAAATCAAGTGTTCACAACCTGAGTTTGCAAAATACTAGATGTTCACAAGAAGATTTCCAGGGATACTTAGGTGGTTGATCTAATATCATTTGCAGTATACCATTGTGTATTTAGTTACAGTCTGTCTATTCTATACTGGCCGCTGGGTCTTGGTCTGGGAAGAAAATGCCTCTTGTCTTACTTAAAGAAAAACAGTAGTTTATCCTTTTAATAATGACATTGATCCACAGAAAATGAGTATTATATATATCACATGAATTATACCTACCCTCCTCTGACTGACTGTCTTCAGCCTCTTTCTCACCGCCAAAATGTTGCATCTCTTTCTATCTTTTATCGCTATTTTCATGCTAACTGCTCTATTGGTCTTGCTAACTGCATGCCTCCCCTCCTCCTGTGGCCTCACTCCACAAGGATTTCTTCTTTCTCTCATCTCTATTCTGTCCAACCCTCTAATACAAGAGTTAAGCAGTACTCTCAATCATTCACACCTTTCACTGGTAAACTCTGGAACTCCCTGCCTGTCTCTGTATTTCTATCTTCCTAAGACTTACTTCTTTTAAGAGAGGTGTTGTGACATTTGTCCATGAATTTTGACTAACTCTTTTGATTCTTTTATGGAGACTACAATTCGAGTGGGCTTTTTTTTCCAATATTAATTTTTTTGCCCTTGGTAGTTCTCCCTCTAACATAAAAAAAAAAAAAAAAAAAAAAAAAAAAAAAAAAAAAAAACACCCTTCAATAAGCTACAATATGTTTAGAACATTTATCCAATGGTCCACCTACTCAGACCACTGGGTTACATTGTATTAGGTTAGGAATGCCTTGTACATTTAAAGTAGATTAGGTTACATTACACTGTTAGGTAAAACTAGATTAAATAACATCAGATAAGACACACTCAATGTATGGCAGATGATAGTACATTAGGCCAGGTTAGGTCAGGTTAGGCTCCAACACATCACTCTGCCACACACATTTGAGCTGGGGTTTGGTTAGGTTAGGCAAGGTGAAGGCAAATTAGGTTATATTACATGAAGACAGATTACTCTAGTTAGAATACATCAGGTTAAGTCACATTAGGTTAGTTAAGACTACATTAGGTTAGGCTACAATTCACCATTTTGTCACACACCTCTGAGCTTAAAGGAAAAATCAGGTTAAGTTCAATCAGATTAGTTTAAGTTACAATCAGTTTAAGTCAAACTATGTAACGTTAGACCATAGTTGATTAAGTTAGGCTTCAATACATCACCCTGTCACACACCTTTGAGCTAGAAGGCAACATTAGGTTAGGTAGGTTAAGTTAGATTAGTTTTACATCAGAGTACATTAGCCCTTTCCCTGCAGCACAGAAACACTAGCAGCACCAGAGGCAATGTGTGAAGTCTTTACAAGTATCTACAAAGAAAAGTTAGTGATGAAAAAGAATACATTTCGCAGATTTTCCCACTTTAGAGATTAGATGTGGCTGTAGAACAAGTAAAGGTGTCTCAGAGATAATTGCTTTTTTAATGCTATGGCCTATAACACTTGTAGGTTCACTTGAAGAGTACAGGAAGTGCTGTTCAGTTTCCAATTTTATTTATAGTGGTACCCATATTAGGGCCCATATCACCACCCAAGTGCATCTTTGGTGTAACCACCTAGAACCTGGGTATCATGGTGACATGTAGGTAACTTTAAACCACTCGACAAATGGCATAGCTTCAAAGCAGTATGTGGTGGGATTTGAACCTGCGCATGGACGTCTGCCTGATCCCACCACCACTACCTTATCCACTACGCCACCCCCTCCCTATGAGTGCTTGGTAATTAAGGAAACAAGTACCAAGGGGCAGTCAATGGGTTAGGTTACATTAGGCTGCGACACACCACCTTTCCACACACCTTTGAGCTTTGGGTTGGTCTCGGCCTCCTGCTGCAGAGTGCGTTGAGAGGTGGTGCGCTGGCGGGACCTCAGGCCAGTCTTGAGGCGGTCCGTGAAGCTGGCCTGCCGCAGCGCCTCTCTCTCAATGGACTGCTGTGTCTTGAACCCTCGAACCTGTGTCAATTCTGCAACACGATGAAGGGAAAAGGAGGAGGAGGAGGAGGAGGAGGAGGAGGAGGAGGAGGAGGAGGAGGAGGAGGAGGAGGAGGAGGAGGAGGAGGAGGAGGAGGTTAGTAATGGCTGGGTTTGATTTTTGTGTGTATGTGTGATATTTTATGCTGAGTATCTACTGTGTCTTGTGCTTTTATTGTCTTGTTTCAATTGTGTAGTTATGTTTTGTTCATGTAGTGATCTTACCCTATACCTTGCTGCCCTTCCTAATGTATGAACTGAGATAATGTACTACAAACTATTATCAAACACCTTCAAATATGTCTGGACAAAATTTAATACCATATTATGTTAGTATTGTTTTGTGGTCAATAAAATCTATGTGAGTGTGTAATCTTGCATGTGGCACTTTATCAAACGCCTTTTTTAAATCCAAATAAATACAGTCAATCCATCCCTCTCTCTCTTGTACTCTGTCAACTATTCTAGAGTAAAAACTCAATAAATTTGTTACACATGACTGACCTTTTCTAAAACCAAATTGGTTATTTGATATTAATTTGTTGTCTTCAAGGAACTCGATCCATTGCTTCTTTATTACTTTTTCACACATCTTGCATATTACACTAGTTAGTGATACCGGTCTGTAATTTAAAGGTTCTTCCTTCCTTCCGCTCTTATATATGGGAACCACCTCAGCTCTTTTCCACTCCACTGGCACTGTTCCATTTTCTATTGAGCATTTTATGATGTTGTATATTGGACTTGCTAGTTCTTCCCTACATTCTTTCAGTATTCTGCCTGAGACTTCATCCGGTCCCATTGCCTTTTCCTCATCCAATTCCGTCATCAACTTTTTATTTCAAGCTTGGTTACTTTAATCTCTTTCATATAGACAGTCTCTCTATTACCCTGTGGTCTTTCAAATTTGGATTCCTTAGTAAAGACCTCATGAAATTTACTATTTAACAGTTCTGCCATACTTTTGGGTCTTCCACCATTCCGTTCTCTCCTTTTAACCTTTCTATTGTTTCTTTTTGTCTTATTTTTCCATTTATGAATCTGTAGAACAATTTTGGTTGTTCCTTACATTTTCGACAATGTCCTTTTCATAGTTCTTTTCTTCTTCCTTTCTCACCTTAGCATATTCATTTCTTGCTGTTTTGAAGTTTTCCTTATTTTCTGGATTTCTGTTTCTTCTCCACCTTTTCCATGCTCCATCTCGTTTCTCCTTTGCCCTAGCACATCTTGCATTAAACCAATCTTTCTTTCCTTCTTCTTTAGGTCTATATTTCGGAACATATTCCTGACCCCAGTTTTGTATATTTCCAAAAATAAGTTATATTTCTCTTGAACCGTTAATGAGTTTTCCATCTCCTCCCAGTTTACGTTTTAAAATAGTTCTTGAGATTCTCAATATCAGCCTTTCTGTAATTTAATCGGTCTCCTTTGTATGATTCATCTCTATCTTCCTTTCCTTCTTCTATATCCATTTCTAATATTACATGGTCACTCTTTCCCAATGGGCACTTGTATCTTATATCATCGTTAATTGGTATATCCCTTGTAAAAACTAGGTCTAATCTTGCCGGCTCATCGTTTCCTCTGAATCTTGTGTTTTCCTTTACTCTTTGGACCATCAAATTATCTATCATTAGGTTCAGGAATCTATCTCCCCAGGCATCTTCCCCCATACCACTTTCATAATTTTCCCAGTCTACCTCCTTACAGTTGAAATCTCCTACCAATATCACTTTTCTCCTTTCCTTAATGATTCTTGTAAGACTCCTTATTGTGTCATCTATCATGTCTCTATATTCTTGGTTAGTCCATGAGTTTGTTTTGGTGGCACATATGTTCCAATGATTGTTAACTCCTTTTGTTAATATGCATCTTAACATACAGTATTTCTGATTTTCCTTCCCAAACTCCACTTGATTTACCACTATCTCCTTCCTTAACATCATCATGACTCCTCCTCCTCCTTTACCCACTCTGTCTCTCCTCCATATATTATACCTTTTATCTATGTCTATTTTTATTGCCTCATTTAACTTTGTTTCCACCAGGCATACAATATCTGGTTCTTCTTTCTTTATGTAATCTCTTAATTCTAATTTACTAGATAAAATCCCATCTATGTTTGTATACATCATTTCTAATCTCTTGTTCTTATCATTTTTAGTTAAACTTGCTCCATTTTTTCTCTTCTTTCTCTTTTATATACCATTTCCTTATCCTGTGTCCTATAATTCTCCAAAACAATGCCTTTTTCTCCTCCTCTGACCTTTCATTATTTTTTTCTCTTGCTTTCCTCCTCGTTTCTATTTTTCTTTATATATATATATCTTTGCAACCTTCTGTTTCTCTGAGTTTTGTTTTTCTACATAGTACTACTTCTGTTGCTGCTTGTGATTTTAGTAATATCTTAATTGGTCTCACTGTTCCTTCTTGGTATGGTCCCATTCTATGGATTTCTTCTACTTCCTCTTCTAAGTTCTGTCTATCCTCGTCATTTAGATGTTTTAGTAGGTCTTTTACTGATTTCATTTCGTCTTTTCCTTCTTGGTCTATATTTAACATTTTTTCTTTCAGTCCAAAAATAATTACTTTTTTTTCTGCAATTTCTCTTACTAAATTTTCTTTTTTCTTGAGGACTCCTATCATTTTGCATGTCATATTTGCATCTCTTTCTTTTAACTGTTCTTGAAATACTTCTTGAAATGATTCCTTGTCTTTCTTATCTTGGATTCTCCATGCTTGTACTTCTTTTTTAATCACGTCTTGTACTCTTTCTTCTTCTTTGTTAACTAGATCTTTTAGCTTCTCTTTTTCTTTTTCGGCTTTACCGAGTCCTTCTTCCATCAATTTCTTGTGTGTGTGTGTGTGTGTGTGTGTGTGTGTGTGTGTGTGTGTGTGTGTGTGTGTGTGTGTGTGTGTGTCACTAATTGATTGATAACTAAATGCATAGTTCAACTAACTGACTGACTGACTGACTGACTGATAATTGCATGGAGTGATAAACTGGCTGATTCACTGATGAAAACACCATAAATTCTACTAAGAACTCTATTACTACTATTACTACTATCACAGCTACTAATATTACTAATGTTATTAAAACTACTATGAAAGGAAGAAGTAAAAAGAATGAAACTGTTAGTACAATAAATAAAAGAAAGAGAAACAGGAAAAGACAGACAACTTCTACTACTACTTAAAAAAAAAAAAAAAAAAAAGAGAACACACACACACACACACATATACAGCCTAACCTAATTTAATCTAACCTAACCCACCCTAAGCTAGCATCACTTACCAGGGGCCAAGAGGAGAGGTGATGACAGCAACATCCGCCGGGCAGCCCTCACCAGCGGTCTCAGGGTGGAATACACCATGGGGGAGGTGGCGGTGGTGGTGGTGGTAGCACTGGTGCTGTGTTTATTCTCGAGAAATGTATTTGCCGAAACGTGTGATTCATGCCACAGTGTTTGCTTGGGTTTGGGGTCTGTGGATGGTGGGAACACTCATTAGGTTAGGTTGTTAGTTGTCACATGAGTGTTTGTAATAACTTTGCTCTGTCACCATGGCTGCTCTTAAAGGTCACAGAGATGAGTTATCAACAGTGTTTCTCTTGTTAGTAATGCAGAAATCTTATTGGTCTGTCACTACAGCCATAAAAACACCCTTAACACATAAACCATGAGCCACAGGTCAGGCTGGAGGGCAGGAAGTGTGAGCCACAGCTCAGGCTGGAGGGCAGGGAGTGTGAGCAGGTCAGGCTGGAGGGCAAGGAGTGTGAGCCACAGCTCAGGCTGTGGGAACTTCAATAATTTCTCTAAAAAGTTGGTGTTCCTGTACTGACAAACATGCATCAATGGTGTGCCAAGATATTTGACTAATTCCCACCTGGCAGCCATCACTTAATCAGTAAATTATACGTCATGTGATGAACAGTGTGTCACACTGACTTACATCATGTGATCTAAAGGCTATTTTTAAACTTGGCAACCTATGTTTCACTCCCTTGTGTCTTCAAATGATGTTTGGCACCTCAGAGTGAGTCAAACCTCTC
>NC_059255.1:1693282-1705782 GCF_017591435.1 Portunus trituberculatus | reverse complement strand
CAGGGACTGAAAACATTGAGGGCTGAGTCCAGACCCTTATAGGGAAGTCCACAGGATCCTTCCGGGGAAAAAAGGCTCTATTTCTGTGCTTTCTTTAACCTAGAAGTGACTTCAAAATGTCAAAATTTAAAATGTTATGGTAAATCTATAGAACAGCAACTCCTTACATATTCGTGTTCTCTGTTAACTACTCATCATTTTGTGTTATCATTGCATGGATTAGAGAGAAGGTCCTGTTCTAAAGATTTACGGATATGGTAAATCAGACTCCGAGTGACGTCTCTAATTTCAGTGAGGCAATGTGACATAACCGTGTGTGACCCCCAAACAAGACCACAAGGTACGTGTTCTCCATTAACTACTCATCATTTTGTGTTATTATTGCATGGATTAGAGAGGAGGTCCTATTCTGAAGATTTACGGATATTTTGACAGAGTGAAGTCATATTCCCCTCTGCAATTTTTAAAACATGAGAGCTTAAGTGATTTTCGATTTTTAGTTTTTTATATTTTTCTCCTTTTAACAGCAGACCATGTGAAAAAGTTGAGTGATGATGCCTACAGGATATATCAGGAGCAATATTTCCAACAAAAATGCACATCACATGAATCAGCTTAACTTAAACTTTATTTTTCCTCCCATCACTAGTATGTCGTGCTGCATCTCTGTCGATGGCCAGGCCAGGCGGCGCCACTGGCACAATATATGAAAAAAAAAAACCCAATAACAACTACACCAGTCACCTGTATTGCCTGGACAAACTAACTCACATTCTGAGAAACTCTAAAAACATTGATAGAAATTACTAAACAATAAATACATCAAACAAAATTAAATGATGACAAAATACACCGGCCTCACTAGAACTATCTCTAACAGTGGCCTAATTAGAACTATCTCTAACCTCTCTCTCACTCTCACCTGGTTGTGGAGGAGCGTGGTGGAGGCAGCAAACATCGTCCCTCACTCACAAACAAACAAACAAACAATTACGTTAACCAAAACAAAACTAGAAATTAATCCTTTTTTCTATTATTTCTCAGCGCTCCTTGAAGTTCCACTCTTTTGGCCTTTATCTGCGGATGTGCGAGGTTAAGGTCAGTCTGAGGTCACTTGGAGGGGTAGGTGAGGTCAGGATGTAAGGAGAAATAAGGGTGTTTTTGGCTACAATGAGGTTTGTTGACTCGCCTCCCGTGTTCCCTTTACGTAAGGCGCGAGATTTTGGTCCGTCTTCAGCTTGGGACGTTCTTCTTATTTCTTGATATTTTGACTTATCTAACGTCTTAAAATCGACATTTACAAATCTTTAGTGGGTTGTTTAATTTCAAGATATGTTTTTGCGGCATTTTATTGTTTTCTTTCAGTGTCTAAGGTTATTGCACATATTGTTACATAGTCATTTTTATATAATTTTGATTTATTTAGAGACTTTTCGTGTGTTCTTTCTATTATATAACCGAGCTCTTCTATTTTTATTTATTTTTTTTATCAGGTACACCGTTTTCGTTTTTGCGCCATGAAGAGCCTAAAGACGGGTTCACACATGCCAATTTGCGACTGAAATTTTACGTCGGTAGGGTTTCGACTCATCCCTTCAAGTCGAAAGTGTCACCCGTAGCTACTGGAAAGTATCGACTAGTTGGTGCCTTGGCGGGAAGTGAGTGTAAACAAACAGCTTCCCGCCAAGATGTCTTCCTCCAGTGACGATGCTGAAGCGGTGGTTGCTCTTCTTGTGGCGCACCGGAAGTCAGCAGAAAAGAAGATGCCTGTGAATACGTCCCTGGCTAAGTAGAAGGGAAGAAGGAGTGTCTACCACACTCTAAATTAGCCAACATTTCTCATAAGAAAAGTGTTAATCTTGAGACTGTGTACAATTGGGATCAAATCAAACCCTGACAAGTCTCCTCCACTCCTCACCTCCAACAACACCCTGCACTGAGGGAAACACCTCATGGACAGTGGCACTGTGGCAGCGGTTTCGTCCAGCGAGGATTGCGCAAAATTTTTTTTTCACTGTATAAATCATTTTTTGGGTCCAAGATGTGTTCTCTTTCCCTCACCAACTCTAACATCTTCCCTATACGTGGAAATTACATTTTCAAAGCTTACTCCGTGACGTCATGACGCAAATATAGTCACAAATCGTCTAACAAAAACAACATGTTGGTCTTGTTTTGCGACTGGCTTATCCAGCCACCGATTTTGAGTCGGAAACTCTACCGACATAAAATTTCAGTCGCAAATTGGCACATGTGAACCCACCTTAACCTAAGGTATAGATATAAACACACACACGGCGACCATGCACGGAGATGATCCCATACACTGGTTAGATTAATATGAGTTAAACCCAACGAAGAATGATGTTAGATTCAACTACACACACACACACACACACACATAGTTCATAGTTCATAGTTCATAGTTTTATTGAGCACAACATCATGTACATAGAGGGGCAATCATTTAACAATATTGATTTATGGTCCAACCTAACTCAGTGTCATGTAATTATTGTTCATTGCAGAGAAAAGGACGACATGGGACCAATGACAACCAATATATCAAAACTAGATACTACATTACACCAAATTATAACTATTTATGGATATGTAAGTTCAAGATGGAGCTTATAATAATACATAGACTTGTATTGTCAAAAGAAGCACTGAACAGTTCTTGGATTGTAGTCATTGCAAGTTGTTGTTCTAACCCCAAGCAATTGTTTAACATATATGTAAGTTGTACAGTTTAGTTACAGGCCTCAAAAGCAGCATTTAGCCACGACTCTCAGCAGTACGGGATGGCAGACATGAGTGTGGCATCAAATATTCTCTTTTCACGATAAATTGGATATCATCATTCTTCTTTAAAAAACAAATTAATTTATTTACATAAGCCATCTTGGAACTGGCATGAATCTTGACACCATGCAGAAGAGGCTCAACCATCAGAAGTAAATAGGGAACCTAGGTATACATATTGGTTACATAACTCCACGACTAACTCACCCATCTTTAGTGGTTCTTTATCTCTCACACTACCACAAATTACAAGAAAAAGTATTTGAAGCATTTTCATCCTGTAACTATCACAAAATTGTTTTAAAATTTCTAGTTTACTCAACATGCTTGCTCTATAAGTGGCTACAGTATTGTGTCATCCATTAAGACTAGTAAGTGGAGCAAAGAGAGAAAGCCTTCCGGTGCACATCTTTCTTTGACAAGCTTGATTACGCCATCGACATATAATATAAAGAGAAGGCACGAAGTGGGGGACCCTTGGCGTACGTCAGTTGTAGCTGATATTACTGCTGTGCCAAGTATGCTGTCAGTGACACGGTACATGGCAATTACTGCAGGCAACATAACACATCCACAACTAAGTCTCTTTAAGTTGTCAAACAAAATCTGTCTATGCATAAGCCTGGGAAAATCAACGAATGTAACAATAGGGTATACTTCTTTTTTCGTGAAATCGGTTAAAAGTCAAAGTTACAATATGTTCTGTGGATCCCCGTCCTTCCTGAGCTTCTGCTTGTTCTCTATAGGGAATAAAACAGGCCCGAAGTCTTGCACACAACACTAAATCATAAACTTTGGTAATACTAAACACAGAGATTCCTCGATAGTTTCTTGTTACCTGTCTATTACCTTTCTTAAATACTGTAAAGAACTTAGCTGTGGTCCAACTCGCTGGATAACTTGCAGAAAGGAAGTCAGTTCACTGGGAGTAATTTGAACACACCAGGTGCTGTTTCATCAGGACCACAAGCTTTGTTTGCATTCATTTTCCTGATCTGTAAGGCTACTTCATCAGTAGTTACAGCGTCAGCTAACACTGGGATGTTGAGATTTGGGGCAGCATTCTCCGCAACATCATCTGATAAACCTAAGTCAGTTAGTCTCAAAAAAAAAAGTTTTAAATTCGTCATCTGTCGGGGAATCATGATCAGTATGTACATCTATCCTGAAATTTACCCTTCCAGTCGATGGCCTTCAAACTCTAGCATCACGATGGTCATACAGCATTCTACCCCAGCATTTTGTATTCCCAGTTACATTATCAATAACAATAACATTGCCTTGACTTTCCTGGCTGAGAGCACTCACAACACTTTCAACAGCAGACTCATTCACATCAGAAACATGATTATCTACGCTAACTTTAGATATGTTGTCTACAAAAGCCTCTTGATCAATATGTGTCCAGCTAATGCACTTCTTTACAAACAGTGTGGGTTGAGTGTCTCGGTACGGCATGTTCACCAAGTTAACAAGCTCTGGTGAATAGCTCATTCATTTCTGTGTCAAGTATTGATGATTGTACAGTGGAACCATGCGTGCTTTGGGGTCCGAGTGGTCTCCAAGTGTACGGGTTCGAATCCTGTTCATGGTCCGAGTGTAGGTTGGGCTTCCTCACTCGGGGCAACGGTATCCTAGCGGGTGGGCTTTGAGATAGGAGGTACCCCAAAAAGTACCCCATTTAGCCCAGAAATTCCTGTGAAAAGCCCACATGGTGTAAAAGAAAAAAAAAATAGGAGCATGGTCGGACGGTAAGAAATCTGTCCTGAACACACTATTTTTTTCTAATTTTGTTCTTACACCATTAATGTTCCATGAAGTTAACTTGATTGTATTCACATGTTGTTTGTGAGCGGTTTAAATATCCTGCAAAGATCACATAACTATTACTTCACCATCCTTGTATAATTGACGTTCACGGGCGTTCAGGTGAATGATGCATGCCACATTTTCCGGGCGTTCCTTTTCACTCCTCTCGGCGTCCCTCAGCCGCTTCCATTCTCCTCTGATACTTGGATGTACGTCTTGGTATAGATCTTGTTATAAGCGTCACCTGAAGTGTTCAGTATTTCGGCCTTGTCCAGCACTGCATCTCTCTCGTACTTGTTGGTGACAGTGACGAGTATGGGTCTGCGTCAAGGGCTTCCGTTTGCACCATTGTTGATAGTACCTAAACGGCGAGCTTCACGATTTTTTTTTTTTTTTTTTTTACGCTATGGTCTATAGCGCCTGTAGGTTTACTTGGAGTATGTATAGGATGCGCTGTTCAGCTTCCACCCATTAGTGGCGCAGGCAATCTTATTTATAGTGGTGGGCATATTATGCCCCATATCACCATCCAAGCGCATCTTTGGTGTAACTACCTAGAATCTGGGTATCATGGTAACATGTAGCGCATTTTAAACTACTCCGCAAATGGCAAAGCATCAAAGGCGGTACGTGGTGAGATTCGAACCTATGCGTGAACGTCTGCCCGATCCCAAGCTCACCACCTTATCCACTACGCCACCTCTTCCTTTGCGACGCTCAACTTCTCCCATGTCTTAATCTTATCATTATCTGCTGTTGCACCGTCCAGGCTCTCATGTTCATCTGGGACACCTGTGATGACCAGGTTACATTCACGATCCTCCCTGTCAATAATTTCCAGGTACCGTTGTTATTTAGCGATGATTTCCGCTTGTCTGTCGACTTGTGACTGGAGCTCGGCGATCTTGAGAACTGTACTGTCTTGAGTTATTGTCTTCTTCATATCGGTTATGTCGTTCATCAATGAGTCGAGTTGAGCCGTTATCGTCTGAAGTGCTGCATCTTCCTGGCACGACAAGAAGCTATCAGTGACCTCTTCTTTACTCACCGACTTGAGCTGATTACTCTGCATTCTTCTCACCTCAGAGAGAGGTCTTGCGTATTAGGAGTGTGGATGAAATGAGTGAAATAGTCAGAGGGTCGTGACCACACACACACACACACACACACACACACACACACACACACACACACACACACACACACACACACACACACACACACATTCAGTGGCGCTTGCATTGAAATGTGGATACGTCCCTCCACAGCCAGAGATCAATGCTTAGCGTACAGCTGCACAACAACACATAAGGGAAGGTTGGATAAAGCAGACTATCTAGTAAAGGTTTGACTTCATATCATATTCTCTCATAAACCACTTGCTGATATCTCATTGCGTCACTTGGAGCCAAATTCATTACTCTTTTAAACACTCTATGAACTTATGTTATTTTACTTTTCAAAAGTTTGAGCGGTGTTTGCGTTTCAATCATAATTGTAGATCGTACAAAATGTTGGATCAAGTGAAGCACATAATGGTTCACTTCACCCCACACATGTGTTGTTACTCGAACCGATCGATCTGTTTTCTTTCTTGTCTACTTCTGGCACTGAAGGAACAAAGAACCATTGAAACGATGAACCATTAGAGAAATGTATTCTATAAACCATCAAAACCATAAAACACAAACAAAAGCACAAACCAAACCCAAACCAAAACTTTAAATTGACAGTAGGTACGAGTATTTGCACAATTCATATGTGAATTCCTTATCGACCTGGTCAGTCCCTGCATAGGCTACATATCATTCATGACGCATCTCACAGCGACTCAATCCCTCTCCCGACCCTGAATGACTCAACAACTCATGACAACAGAGGCACAATTCATCAACATCTTCGTCACTTCAAACATCGGCCTTGTCATGTATCTAGGATGCTCGCTATTTGCTTGAAATTTCTTTTTCTTTTTTTTTTCACTGCAGAAAGCTTCTCGCTTCTTAGGTGGTGCGCTGCATGGCTCTAGTCGTCTTTTCTTCTATTAGAATCTTCTTGTTTGGGGAGATAGTAAGCTCCAAACACGTTCCTTTCCTTTGACCTTTTTTTTCAGTTTGTTTTCTACATGTTGCCTTTGCTACTGAGATGATATGATGCATAGAAACAGAGAAGCCTTCCTAGCCTGTACTAGCCATGGGCTCAACAACAAACAACAACAAAATTAACTGAAATCCAAAATACTTCGTCTAATAATAGTGACTGCTTGAGTTAGCACTAATGTCACTGTTCTTTAGAAATAACCAATGAATGAATGAAATTATTGTCAGCAGTAAGATATCTACATTTGGAGTAAACAAACAGTCGCATCGTAGATCACTTCAGTAAAAATCCAGTTTTTGTTCCGCTATTTGCAGATCAGATGTTCTTTCAGTACCGAAGCTTGTGTGTGAGTGACATGGTCATGATGCAACGGAAAGGCGTGACACAGGTGTTGTTTGAAACTGTGCACCACTGGCTGGCCACGAAACCCACTGATCCACTTTGCCCCACTGCACAACTTTACACCACTTTCCATACCCTGAGCCTTGGTGTCTGTGTACTGATCAGAGAGAGAGAGAGAGAGAGAGAGAGAGAGAGAGAGAGAGAGAGAGAGAGAGAGAGAGAGAGAGAGAGAGAGAGAGAGAGACTCATAGAACATAAATACGAAAACAATCATAATATTTGCATGATACAAGAATTACCAATGAAAAATACATCAATGAACTATTAAACACAGTGAGCTAATGAATTATCTCTCTCTCTCTCTCTCTCTCTCCCAGATTGCAAAAAATGACATAAATAAAATAAGATTAGCAAAATATAAAAAGTTTAATCTAATTTCTTTTGATATTAAGGAAAGGAGGAGGAGGAGGAGGAGGAGGAAGAGGAGGAGAAAGGATGAAGAGAAAAAGTAAAAGGAGGAATATGAAAAGAAAAGAAGAAGAGGATCATCAAGAAATAGAGAGGCATAAATACTGATTATAACATTATACGTCCTCTCTCTCTCTCTCTCTCTCTCTCTCTGAAAACAAAGAACAACTTTATGAAAACTTCAACAAAAATCTCTTTAACTTTCTTCATTCCTCCTCCTCCACCTTCTCCTCCTCTTTTCTTCATCTTCTTCTCCTCCTCCTCCTCCTCCTCCTCCTCCTCCTCCTCCTCCTCCTCCTCCTCCTCCTCCTTCTCCTGCTCCATTACAAGTTTCATTGCCTCCAAATTACTGACTTAGAGAGAGAGAGAGAGAGAGAGAGAGAGAGAGAGAGAGAGAAGCATTCATCATTTCACAACAACAGCTGGTTCAGAATTTGTCACCGAATGATGCCCTCTCTCTCTCTCTCTCTCTCTCTCTCAATCTCTTTTGAGGCAATGAGTCGTAGTCGTAGTAGTAGTAGTAGTAGTAGTAGTAGTAGTAGTAGTAGTAGTAGTAGTAGTAGTAGTAGCAGCAGTAAAAGCAGTGGTAGTGGTAGTAGTAGCAGCAGTGGTGGCAGCAGCAGTGGTGGTGGTAGTGTAGCAGTAGCAGGTGCAGCAGTATTAGTGTAGCAGCAGCAGGTGGTGGTGGTGGTGGTGGTGGTGGTGCAGTGGTGGTGTTGTTGTTGTTGTTGTGGTGCAGGTGGTGCAGCAGCAGGTGGTGGTGCAGGTGGTGTGTGGTGGTGCAGTGGAGCAGCAGTGGTGGTGGTGGTGGTGGTAGTGGTGGTGGTGGTGGTAGTGGTGGTGGTAGTGGTAGTAGTGGTAGCAGCAGTAGTAGTGGTAATGGTAACAGCAATAATGGTTGTTGTTGATGTTGTTGTTGTTGTTGCAGCAGCAGTGGTGGTGGTGCAGCAGCAGCAGTAGTGGTAATGAAGCAGTGTTAGCAGTTGTGGTTGTTGTTGTTGTGTGTTGTTGTTGGTAGTAGCAGCAGCAGCAGTGGTAGTAGTGGTAGTAGCAGTAACAGTAACAGCAGCAGTAGTAGCAGCAGCAGCAGCAGCAGCAGCAGCAGTAGTAGTAGTGGTTGTGCAGCAGCAGCAGTGGTTGTTGTTGTTGTTGTTTTGTGGTAGCAGCAGTAGCAGCAGCAGCAGTGGTGGCAGTGGTTGTAGTAGCAGTAGTAGTAGCAATAGTAGTAGTAATAGTAGCAGTAGCAGTAGTAGTAATAGTAATAGCAGTAGTAATAGTTGTAGCAGTAGTAGTAGTAGTAGTAGTAGTAGTAGTAGTAGTAGTAGTAGTAGTAGCAGTGTATCAGTCATCATCATTCCTTCCTTCATCATTAATGTACCACGTGTTCTCTCTCTCTTCTCTGTCTGCACGTGTCGGGATCTAAGTTATTGCACGGGGTTGCACAATTTCTCAGGCTGTTTTTCTATAAATACGCAAGAAGTTTTTTTTACCTTTACCTAACAAAAACAATATCTATTCATAAGATGTTCCATACGGCGCCGGTAAATGACATCACAATTCCTTCTGTCGCTTCTTCCACTACGAATCAATACAATTTCCTCCTTTAATCATGCATAAGAATCACTCCAACCTCGTGCACACAACTCACTACTGAACATAATTGTCTCGTGTGCAATAATTCGACTTTCTCTCTTTATCTACGTATTCTTACATTAAAATTACTTCAACGTATCCCTACAACAAATTTTACCTCAACGTCTTCTAATATATCCTCATAACCTTATTACAGTATCCAAACACTCTGCTTTATTTATCAGTGAATCTCATAAAGCAGTAATTACAACTTCCTTTCTCAATCCAGTTACCCATACATAAGAATTAACTTTGCTTAGTGCATGAATACAACAACGCAACACACCACTGAGTATAACCAACTCTCCATACATCCACACAAGGAACTTCACTCAATGAATCTCATGGAATAAACCCAACATCCTCTTGGTAACTCTACGTGAGAACCATTTCATCTCCGTCCAGGAATACAACAAGTAATTATGTTATGTAACTTACTCGTCAAGGCATATCAGACGTACGGAGATGTACACACCACTCTCTACTCGTAACGCGGGGAAGTAAGTACGTACATCACGGCGTCGTATAATTTATATCCACATATACTAAATTGACACCTAAACATCCAATCATGATTCCTCCTCCATTCTAATCTACCGCAAAGACTGCATTGCAACTTAAAAGGTCCACTTACTCTTATATGAAGTACAAAAACGCCCATGCCGCCTCCTTGGCTACAAGAGGTTGGCCCGCCAAGAGCCTCAGCTGACTCTCCCTTTCTGCTCTCTCTCTCTCTCTCTCTCTCTCTCTCTCTTTATATCTCCTTCCGCTTCAAGGATCTTCCTTGTTGAGCCTATTATAGCATACCCAAGGTCTCTCGCTTTCTTTCTCCATGTCCAATTTCATCATCATTACAAGAGCGAAGGCATATACTCGTATAATGTGTACAAATCAAATAATTCTTAACTGTAGTACTGTACACGCCAGGCAACGAGTCACTTTCCTATTGGTGTTTCAGAGGCTCAGGTTTGACCTAATAGGATGACCAGTTTGCTAATTGGTCACTTTAATTTACCATTCATGGAAAACTCCACGTGGGGACACACGTGTGGACAACATAAGTTCAGGTAGATACAGACATCTGTGAAAACATGTACAGCGGGAATCGGTATAGAAACTTCCAGACAGGTGCCGTGAATTTATTTGGGGGCGCTGTTCACAGGCGCAGTTACATTCCTCAGACACGTAGCTACCCAGGTACACAGCAACAGTCACAGCGAGTATATAACAACAAAGGCCTGCCAACAACCAATTGAATAAATACGAAATCCTATACGAAATGATCTGACACACCACATGTTATAATATAAACATGGTCTGGAAATGTTATGTTAACCCAACTCCATAGAAAATCATGTTTTCTATCAAATTTCACCAACAACAAGGTACATTCCCAATACGTGCTTAACAAGATCACCCTAACACTGTTAACTGTTAATCACATACACATTTCACTTACATGTCCATCAAAGTTAGTAATAAATAAATACATAATCACAATACTATCATAATATATAAAGTGCTTACCCAAACTCCAGGTGGTGCTCAAATCACAACAAAAGAAAACCATTGCAGGTGTGTGTGTGTGTGTGTGTGTGTGTGTGTGTGTGGAGTTCTAGGTAGGCGTCCAGTCAGCTGAATGACAGAGACCGTGGCGGTACTCAACGGGGTGTAAACCGCATTAATGGAACCTACCTCGAATCTCTAATGGTGTATCTTTGTACTCCTACAAACACACCCTAACATTCAGCGAAACCTCCCCGTGGTGACACCTGGCTACGATATATAAATGACACTACAACAACATAACACTTGCCAAATTCACCAAGGCATGCTTTGGTCCTGGACATCTGTCTGGGTCATTTCCTTGGGCTTGAGTTCATCCCCGGCATTTGACTCTCCTAACCATGTTAACTGTCTACCTACTGACCCACTCGCCCATGTTTAATTCTGGGTCAAATAACAAGTACGACAAACATAGTGTTACTACAGTGTTTACTCTCATATATTTGTGTTTCTTCATTTCTAGCTTCTGCCGCTGCATGAGGTTCCTACACACGTGTATACTACTTGCCATGATAACTCATTCTCTTTCCTGTGGCTCTCCCTCGAGACCTTGGCTCCCCTGGGAACATCACCCTCCATGTCTCATTCCTTCTCCCTCCGTGACCTGTCCTGATTGGGCAAATTCTTCTTACTTCTCATTGGCCTAAATCTGTCCATCTGAGGTCTCTCATCAGTGACCTTCTATTCTCCGTTTTCTCCTTTCCTGATCTGCCAGTTCCACATAAATACGCTCCTCATCTCTCTCTCTTTCGTCCTCATTCGCGCCAGACTGTCATTCGCACTTTCATTCTCAGCGCCAGACTCACTCAAGTCACTCACTCACATTGGCGCCTCACTCACTCAGCACTCCCACGCTCACCTCATCGTTCAATCAAGCTATTTTCGTCAGGTCGTACTGTGCATCCAATCCTGTACATGTATATATCAAATACAAATCAAGAACATCGAGAATATTTATCAAAAGCCCCTCGATTCGTTACTCATCATAGTCCACAATATATCCACTCACCTCCAGCTTGTCCCTCCAAGTCACAAGCTACAGACACCATCAACCAGTACAAGTGGCATGCAGCACGAGGGATACTCAAACAAATGACGGCAGCTCAACCAGACTAAAGCAGTAGTAGTAGTAGTAGTAGTAGTAGTAGTAGTAGTGGTGGTGGTGGTAGTAGAGGTGGTGGTGGTAGTAATGGTAGTAGCAGTAGCAGTAGTAGTAGTAGTAGTAGCAGTAGTAGTGGTAGCAGTAATAGTGCAGTAGTGGTGGTGGTGGTAGTGGTAGTATCAGTGGTGGTGTAGCAGTTAGTAGGTGGTAGCAGTAGTAGCATTAGTGGTGGTAGTGTGTAGTAGTAGTAGCAGTGGTAGTAGTATTGAGTAACTAGTACAGCAGTAGCAGGTGATAGCAGCAGCAGGTGGTGGTAGCAGTGCAGTAGCAGTAGCAGCAGCAGTAGTGGTGCCATTTTTATTTTTTTTTGGTGTTAGCAGTGGTGGTAGGTGGTGGTGGTAGTAGTAGCAGTGCAGCAGTAGTAGCAGTAGTGGTAGTAGCAGTAATAATAATAATAATAATAACAATAATAAAATAATAATAATAATAATAATAATAATAATAATAATAATAATAACAATAATAATAACAACAATAACAATAATAATAATAATGGTGGTGGTGGTGGCAGCAGCAGCAGTGGTGGTGGTGCAGCAGTAGTGGTGGTGGCAGTAGTGGTGGTGGTAGTGGTGGCAGCAGCACCAGCACCAGCAGCAAGAACAGCAGCGGTGCAGCAGCA
>NC_059255.1:1665782-1670782 GCF_017591435.1 Portunus trituberculatus | reverse complement strand
TGGATAAACTAAAAAGTAATGTATCTGAATTAAACAATTCAGATAACAAGATTAACTAATTTTGTAAGAAAATTCCAATAAATTTTGATGCGTTGTTTATTACTTCCTCTGTGTGTGACTTCAAGGTTTGTTTGCAATCTAATGTTATTCCCAAGAACCAAATTTTGTTAACTCTTTGAAGTATAAGTACTAAGCTTCACATCAAAAGTCCCCCCGGGTCAGGGTTACGGTGAGCCACTGGGCAGCAGCAGTGGTGGAGTGGACTTTAAGCAAAGGATCTCTCTGTGGGACAATGGCTGGTGTTACAGAGTCCTAGTTAGCTGGACCAGGCCCTTGTAAGCTGGATCTGCGGTTTATAGAGTTGTGGCGATCTCTACATTAATTTAGCCTCTCTTGGAACCAGTTGTTGATCCTTTCCTTTCCTTTCATCCCTATCCTTTAGAATGATTGGTTCTCAGTAGCTTTCAATCTTTCTCTCATATTTTATAAGGAATATTTAAGTTTCTTGGTCTCTGGAAGAGCGTCTAATAATCTCTGGAGTCAGTGAACACCTGGCGGTAGGTGTCACCGGCCAGGCCTTGCAAGGGTCGCAGGGGAGTGTCAGGCTTGGCTGAAGGTGAAGTTGAGTGCTGGTCTTGTCTCCCCATCTTGCCAGGTTTGCCTTGAGTGACTACGTTATTCCCACTCTATGGAACACAAATGTGAGAACAATAGCTCTTAGCGCCTGGTTGTGAAGGTTTCATTCGTGACCGAGACTCAAGGCAAACAATTGATTTTGTGGCCTTTTCAAGAGCCTGTGGGAGCTCACTCTCAGTATTGGAGGCATCCACCCCAGCAGTATCTTACTTGCATGCATGATTTTTTCATTCACTTAATTTATGGTTACATTTTTACAGGAATTTTGAAAGTGCTCTGACTCATCATGTCTTCTCTCCTCAGACAATGCGAAACCTGTCGTGGCAGGTTTGCCCCTCAATATTTCAGGAATTCATCCACCTGCAGGTTGTGTCACCTCCAGAGTACGGTGGAGAGACTACACGACAAGTACAAGAAGTGCAAACAGTGTGATGGCGTCATGCAGCAGATCCAAACACTAAACCATTTTGTTGTCTGTAATACAGGTTGCACCTCCGCAAACTATGTTCCTGCCATCTGTGATGGACCTGTCTCCGCCACTCCAAGAGCTCCTACCGTCCCCATGCCGTGCCCGCAGAGACACCATTCACCTTAATTAGGAATCGTCCACCATCACCAGTATAAAGAACTTTTTGCCCATCTCAACACACAACAGGTTTCAGATCTTAGTTGAAGAGGAAGAAGGCGCCCAAGTGACGAGACAGGTCTGTGATTCTTTAGTCAGAGGTCAGCTATCTGAGTTATGTGGTAGAGCTCGTACGTCACGTAAGCGTCTAGCCATGCCTGGTGGACGCTCTGACAACATTACGGCAGCATGTGACGAGGCAACCAGTAGAGCTGATGGATAAGTACAGGAGGATGATACAACGGTGTAAAAATAGATCCAAAAATATTATTGTTTCAATCATCATTCCCCGGACCAGAGCACCGACTGTATAACGGAGCCATTCAGCACCAACAGCCGTCTCAGCTCTCTCTGTAGAGGAGTTGACCTCTGGAACAATTTTCATACTAAACCCTCTCCATTTCAGCAAGATAATTTACACGTAAATGGAATTGAAACAGCACGATTTAGCAGGCTCCTTAGTAAAGTTTAGAATTTCAGATAAGATAAAAAAAAAAATACCAGTAAGATCGTGAAGCTCCAGACTCTTGGCAGACCCCTCGTGCGATCTAACCTCCATGTGTAATACAGCCAAAGCTTGCTTGATCACGCTTCCAACTTTACAAATACATTTTCAGATTCAGAAAGCTTGGCAGCACAGGAAAACTATCATATTACTGGCATGACTGAGTCTTACCTAAACTCTACGAATAGAGATTTTCTTGCAGAATACAACTTGTCAGGTTATGAAATGTTTGACTGCGGGATACAGTACCGAACCAGAGGCAGTGTATTGCTTTACGTGAAAGTTGTTCAGCCAACCATACTGAAAACCAAGATGGTAAACAACATAAATTCAGTCTTCTTGCATTTAAGAATATCTTCCTAAAAATAAAAGTATTATAGGTCTGATTCATAGACATTCGGTATACAGTTTTTCCTCTGATAAAAATTACGAGGGCAGACTATTAGAATAAGTAACACTTTTCATGCTATTGATATTTTAACTTATCTGTCAAGTCATGGAAACATCCACTTAACTCTCACACTCGTCACGATTTACACAATACTTGTTAGAATGTCCTCTAAAGCAACACGCTCAAGAATCCACAAAAGGTGGCTATTTGTTACATCCTGTTCTTTCAACAAACGCTGACTTCATATCTACTGTTATTATTGATCCTGAATTTACCACCAGAAACCACAAGATTGTTTCTTTTAACATCAACCTTTAAGTATACAAAGACATTGTTAGTGACGGAAAAGTTTTCATGTAGCTTTCAAAGATGGAGACTGTGAGAGATTCAGGTCAGTTCTTGGAGCGTGCATAGACTGGAAAGCTGAACAGGGTGGAGGCAATATTGAATAATCATGGGCAAAATTTTAGTACGTTTTAGAAAATGTGAAGTCATGCAATGCAAAAATAACAAAGCCAAATGGTGGACTAACCACAATGAGTCATGACTATTACGGAAAAATCGTGCCTGCCGTAAATATTTGTCATCTCAGAACGAGAGCGATAAACTTGAATATGACAAACATCTGAGCTAATCCAAGAAGCTCATTAAACAGAGTAAGAAAACCTAGAAATGTATATTACAAGCGTCACTAAATATAATCGCAAAGAATGTTAAGATTACGGTCGGAATAGAAAGTCATTACATCTCACATTAACCAGATGTACCTAGATAACGGTAATCTTGCCACCGAAGAGACTTTGATCGCAGACACACTAAACGATTATTTTGTTTCAGCTTTTAGAGGAAAACGATCATGAAATCCCGAACTATCCCCTATGCGTCACGACATAACATCTTTAAAGTGTATGTGATTTTTGTGATAATGAAATAATTAAAGTAGGCTTATCAATAAAATGAAAACCGACAAAACCTCCAGCTCAGACTATATTGCGCTACGCATCTTGAAAAAATCTAAATTTCAGATTTGTAAAACCTCTTTCGTTGCTTTTCACCAAACCACTTAACTGCGGTAAAGTTCCCAGGGACTGGAAGTTAGCTAACGTTGCCCCCATACAGAAGAAAGGTGACAAACCACTTCAAGCAACTATAGACATACCAGTCTCATATCATAAACCAATGGAGACTGTATTTCGCATAATTTAATTAACTTTCTAGAAGTAAATTATATAATCAATGAGTCACAGCACGGCTTTCGAAACACAGGTTTTTGTGTAACTAATCTGCTTGATTTCTTTAATGATGTTTTCACCATGTACGACGAGACAAAGGCGGTAGATGTGGTGTATCTAGATTTTCAAGAAGCCTTTGACAAAGATCTTCATAGGCGGCTACTAAACAGATTAAGTCACATGGTATAGATGGCACACTTCTCAAATGGCTCAAAGGCTGACTCTCTGAGAGAAAACAGGGCGTTGTTTTAAATGGTAAATTTTCAAACTGGCGATGTTTGAATTTAACCGGTGTACCACAAGGATCTGTGCTAGGCCCTGTTCTTTTCGTTATTTACGTTAACGATATTGATTCAGACCTCACAGTAAACGTAAAAGTATCTAAGTTTGCTTATGATACTAAAATAATGAGTCAAGTCGTTACATCAGAGGAAAAAATAATATCATAATCTGACCTCGACCGCTTATCCACTTGGTCAGACAAGTGGCAGATGAGCTTCAGTGTAGATACATGTAAAATGTTGCACATTGGTAGTAATAATGATCGTATTAGTTACTCAGTCAACGGCTCTGAGCTTATCAAGGTTAATGAGGAATTACCTCAGACCTTAAGATAGTTCAAACACACCTGCCGAAACGATCTTTACTCCACTGGTTCAGGGGGTGCTGTGAACTTATCAGCTGTGCCCTCACTGAACGTTTCTCTTTATGTCTCACAACACAAGGGGGCAGTCACAGTCTGTCCTCTGAAGACAACTCTCTTTCTTCACACGAAACTACATGCATCGAACTACACAAACATTCTTCATGCAAGATTTAAAATCGAATAAAAAAATCAAATATAAAAAGATGATTCCTTTACCATCTTTGCAGTCCCTTCTAATTATTATATATTCAACTTGCCTGGGGATCGGCACCCAAGTGGGCCTTATTTTTCATCACAATTTTTTTGTTGCACTTGGCCGTCTTCCCTCTTACATAAAAAAAAAAAAAACAGTAAACAAACAGGGTGGGTTTATTGGTGGAACTTTTGGATTCACATCAGTAGGGGTGAGTCTCACATTGTTTAATGCGCTCGTACAGACCTCAGCTGGAATACTGTGTCCAGTTCTGGTCGCCCCATCACAGGGAAGATATAGACAAGCTGGAGAGAGTTCAAAGAAGAGTCACCAAGTTGATCCCATGACTGTGAAACAAACCGTATGAGGAAAGCTTGATGGAACTCAGCTTGCTTAGTCTAAAGAAGCGACGGATGCGAGGGGACTTAACGAGCTATTTAAAACATCTTGCAGCTTTGATAATATAAATACAAACAATTTTCTATCCATTGACAAAATCAACATCACCCCAAATAACGACTATAAGGTTAGAGGTGAACGCTTCGGATCAGATGAGCCTAAACACTATTTCTTTAACAGAGTTGTAAATGTTTGGGACTCTGTCAGTACATGTAGGCGATAGTGACACGACAGAAGCTTTTGAACACCACCTCGACAAACACCTCGCATCAACCCCTTAAATAACATACACTTAAAAGCTTCTCTCTCTCTCTCTCTCTCTCTCTCTCTCTCTCTCTCTCTCTCTCTCTCTCTCTCTCTCTCTCTCTCTCTT